>NC_056741.1:939311004-939401004 GCF_019279795.1 Protopterus annectens
ACACACACACACACACACACACACACTTGTCTGGAGCTGGATTTGGAGTCGGCTACTTTTACAGTGTGGGTTCTATCAGTAAGCCATTTAGCAACCCATTGGGTGACATAGGGATTAATGCCCAACTTAGTAAGTTTATCTATGATTCCAGAGTGGGGGATGGTGTCAAAGGCCTTGGCAAGGTCTAGATAGGCTGTGTGGACCACCTTACCCTTGTCCATGGCTCTGGAGACTGATTCAAAGATGTCAATCAGGTTCATAAGACAATATCAGCCCTTCACAAACCCAAACTGGGTGGGGTCCAGTGTTTGAAGGTTGCCAATGTCTTTGTTTATAAGTTCCATGATAATACGCTCCATGGCCTTGCAGATAAGGCTTGTCAGACTGATGGGATGGTAGTTTCCGGGATCCAAGGTGGATCCCCCCTTGTGGATTGGGATAACTGTTGCTCTGCGCCACTCAGTGGGCATGAAACCTGAGGTGAGGCTATGATTAAACATGACACTTAGGTGAGGTGCCAGTTCATATTGTAGTTCATGTAGTACACAGCCCGGGATGTCATCTGGTCCCATGGATGCTGTATTCTTGGCTTTAGAGAGTGCGTTTTGTACCTGTGTGGCCGTTATTACTGGAATTTGGCAATCTTCCGGTATTGAGATGGGCCATTTAGGGGGTGAAAGTGGGGTGAAGTTGGCACTGAATCGATCTGCCAGGATATTGGCAATATCCTTCGGATCAGTATATTTAATGCCATTCTGTTTTAGCTCAGAGCAGATCTGAGCATTGCCATTTAGATTCTTGACATAATTATAGAATGCTTTGTGGTTGTCTTTGGAATCTTTGGCAATTTTATTTTCGTAACTAGCTTTGGAGGATTTTATGAGGCATCTCAGTTTCTTACTGAGGCTAGTAAGGGAGTTTTTGCATCCTGGGATTTTCCTCTTTTCTGCAAAAGTTTCTTCCTTTTGTTGTAAAGTTTGTTTATGGCAGGGGACCACCAGATTGGCTTCCTTTATTTGGATGAGAGCATTTTGGTTCTATTTGGGATGGCACGATTCATGCATGAGTGGATGTGCTCGTACAGTGCCATAGTGTAGGATTCAGCAGTTGAACTTTCAGTTCCCGTCTGCATGGGTGTCATGAAGTTTGTCACTTCTGACTTGAGTAGCATGAAGTTGGCTTTGGAGAAGTTTTTTATGGTGGTTTCTTTACTGGGGGGTGTGGGTGGGATGTGGATGTTAAGGGTGATTAGCTTATGGTCAGACCTGTCTAACGAGGGGGTGACCATAGGTATGGAGCATTGATTTCCCATGTTGGTAATGACCAGGTCTAGGATATTGGAGCCCCTGGTGGGACTATGGATTAGTTGATCCAGGGCATTGGAATTTATGAATTCCAAGAACCGTTGCGCAAAGGTGTTGGGACATGAGTAGTTTTCCCAGTTAATGGCAGGGTAGTTAAAATCACCCAGTATTAGGGTGTTTGGTTCTATCTTAATATTTTCCAGTATGTTTAGAAAGGTGTAGTGAGAATCTTGGGGTATGGTGGGGATCTGTAGCAAGCTACAATTTGGATTGCAGTCTTACCTAGTGTTAGTTGCACTTGGAGAATTTCAGACACATTGTGTTGGCCAACTAGCCTGGTGGTGTGAATATCCTTGGTGAATATTGACACTCCTCCACCTTTAGTGTTTCGGTCCTGGTTTGGTGGCTGAAAAGTGTGGTAAGAGTTGTAGCCTGGTATTGCAGGGGTGCTCTCTGGAGCCTTGAACCAGGTCTCAGTTACTGCACAGATATCGATGTTCTCCATTTTTAGGAGTGCCTCGAGAGAGTGCATTTTGAGGTTTAGACTTCTAGCATTGAGTAGCATTACCTTCAGATTTTGCATGCTTGTACCTGTTATGGTGGTGGTTTTGTCCTTTTAAGTTTGCCTAAAAAAGGCACTATAGGGGTGGCAAGAGCCTTAGCCAGTAACCTGAATCCCAGGGGCGACAGGTGCAGACCATCTCTGGCAAAGCATAGTGGTCTGTCAATCATGTCATCCGAGGCAGACAGATACTGGATCCCCTTTGAATGACACCATAAGCTTAGCCAATTGTTGAAGTCAATCATTTTATCCTTATATTGTGGTATCATTCTGGGCGAAGGCAGGATGCTGCTCAAAGCTAGGGTCATACCTGACTGGTCCACATGATCCGAGAGCTCTTCCATGTCTCTTTTCATGTAGTCCAGGGAGGTACGTCTCAAGTCATTCACTCCAACATGGACAATGACAGAGTCATAGTTGTACTTGTTGTGGAGTGACTTGAGTGCATGCGTTATGTGGCGTATCCTGGCACCCGACAGGCAGCTGACTGTAATTTTCTCCTTATTCAACCTGGTGAGAGGGACATCAGTGGGCCGGACTATAGAGTCAGAGACTATAGTTTATTACTAAACATCTTTAAGGTAGAAGTACCACACATATCCACTACTGACAGATTTCACAGCAGTAACCCATTGTTCTACTGTTCATTTGCCTTGAAAGAATATATCTAACAGGTCCATCTGTAAGAAGGAGGTGAAATATAAAATTGTAATAACTCTCTAAGCATTTTAATTGTCTTCATATCACACACCAGAATTTCATATGAATTGTAAAGCATGTACCTGGTTTGCTTCCTTGCTTTTACTCCAAAATGAAAAAAGGATGCATAGAGGCAGAAATTAATATTGCTAAAACTGCAACTCCCCAAAGTTTTCTTAATCCCACTCATTCAATTCCCTACCTTCATCTCCAAGGACCCCTGCTTAATGGATGACCCATCCAAAGCCAGTTAGCCTACTCATTCCATAGTGTTGGAAATTGGCTATCCACAGGTTAGGTGAGAGCCCTACAGCCCATTCATTCATTTCTGGGAAGCTATAAATGATCCTCTGTTCCCCCAGTGCTGAGAGTCAGGTGGTAGGAAGCAAGCCAGCTGCAGATCATGTAGAGTGACATATCCCTCCCTCCCTCCCTCATGCTGTATGTGGGCTCACAATAGCTGCCTGATAAGAGAGAGAGAGATGAGTCATGCCTGGTCTGAGAACACACAAACACATCCCCCTTCTGTTTCCCTGACTCATCATGGAAGCCCCTGCTTGATGCAGTGCATGTCAGCATGGCCTTTGCAAGTGGCTGATTCATGCAGGCACAGCTAGGGGTCACCATCATCATTACAGACCATGCAGCTTCTCTCCATCCAAGAATGAGCAAGCTAGGGTTGGATTTTAATAATGAATCATGGTTCAGCTGGGTTATATCCACTCTACACCATGAGATCCAGCCCTCACAACCACCAAAACATTAAACCAGTGTAACCTCGTCTTAGACCACAGGCCTACAATGTAAAAATGATTCCAGAGTCAATTAAATCATAACGTGTATGCTCTTTTTAATTGTCATAATTTATTTTAGTGATTTATCTGTTATTTGTGTTTATGTAAAATGCCTAGGGTAGGCATATGAATAACAAACTAAAAACTAAATAAAGCACTTAACAATCAGTTTCCTAAATAAAGCATTGATGTGGTATGTACAATAATAACATAGAAGAATGTGATTAAATTTGTATACTTTTTAAAAAAATTGTTATATTTTATTTTCTCTAAATTTGTGCAGAGGTATGTTCCGTTTATCAGTTATACAGGTGTTGAGTCCACTGCCTCCTATTTTGCTCTTTTTTATTTTATTATAGGGGAAGCAGAGTTTGGAAGACCTTAAGAGTCCTTCCAATAGTGTAACAGTTAAAAAGTGAACTATGCTGTGGGCAATGGTCTTAGTTAAACTAATTTATAGGCAAAAGCAAGGTGTATAACTTTAGTTTTGTTTTTAGAATTAACACAGATTGCTTTATTGAAAGCTGTATGGTGGTGACTCTGAAATGGAAGTTGTACAGCAAATCTTGTTATATTGTAGAATATAGTGGAGAATTCTGCGTGTACTAAATGTCTTTGTATTTCCTATGGCATCAACGCTGTACATATCTTTGGAAAAAGAAATGTGCTACCTAGGGTTACTCTGGTGTCCTGGTAAGTGGGGTTAGCCATTTGTTTATCCTGTATAGAACAAAAAGCTTTTCCCTACTGTCTTTTGAAATTATATTGACATGCTCTTTAATAATATTCAGGTATTTGCATTGAGGTGCTGTTTCTATATATAGTGGGTTAATCTTAATAGCAGTTTAGATGTTTGTTGCAGTATGTTAGTTAGTCTGGCTTCAGAGGAAAACTTTCAACTGTTTTAGTAATACATATTGGTTTACTGTCTATGAACCAGCTCTGTTTTGAGCAACTGTTTGTCAGCTGCAGTAGAATATGGCCTATTGCCTGATAAACAGCACCATTTCAGTAAAGGACTTATCAACACCACCGTTGTTTTCTTTCACTCTACCAAGGCATAGATGCAGGACATTTAACTAGTTAATAGGAGACACCTGGCTTATTCCATAAATCCACTCAGTGATTTGTAGAATATCAATGACAGCTTACAGGTTAAGGTTAACGACACACTGACAGTTCCTCTCCCCATTTTATCTGGAGTTCCTCATTAATCTGGCTTTGCAGGACTGGTGTGCATTTGCATAAAGGATCTTGGAATACTTTACTGTGAACATATTTTTAATCACAGTTATACATTTGAAGTGTACACGAAGTGTACACGTTCAAGTGGCTGTAGATGATAGGTGTGGACATTTGATGGATTATAATGACAGCAGTTTGAACAGTCTTAAATCAAGAAGGGAAATTGGGTGGTGCAGTGGTGCAGTTGTTAACGTTGTCACCTCACAGCAAGAGGTTCTGCAGTTTGATTCTCGGCTGGGGTGCCTTTTGTGGAGAGTCTGTATGTACTCTCTGCATATGTATGGGTTTTTTCTGGGTACTCTGGTTTCCTCCCACATTCCAAAGATATATGTCTGAAGCATTTCTCCCCAGGCCTCTGCTGAAAATAGACTCTGTCCTAGTCAGACTTTCCCGGTCAACAATGGTTAAATAAATAAATAATTTAAAAGAACATGAGTATTTGAGTATTCAGAAAACTACATATGGGGGACAAGGTATGAAAAATACCTATGATCCAAAATACAAACACTCAACCACCATATATATTGTTTACTAACTCTTGTCATAGTCACACCATTTAAAGAACACTGCAGCTAGTAATCACATATCAAAATATTACGCCAGCAAATTTTTTAAACCTGTGAAGTCAGGAAAGCACATTGTCTGCATTAGCAGTATTACATTAAAATTTATTTTACAGGTGTATGCATAAGTATGTGTGTGTGTGTGTGTGTGTGTGTCTGTATGCACATTCATCATGTAAGTGACTTTTCTTCAGACCTTTTCATAGCATCGATTTTTGGCCACTGACTGGAATGGTACGATCTAAAAGGCCCTACCAGACAAATGTATGAATGTCCAGGCTAATCTGAAGTTCTAGAGCATCTGCTGACCATTCTAATGGTGGTCCTGTGGTCTTTCTTTGCTTGGAGAACTTCATCTTTTGCTGTCTATCATTATTAGGCAAGACTACCTTTAATAATAAACAAATATACGTACAAGCTGGTGGCATGTCATACAGGTGTACCTACACCTCAGCAACACATGAATATGCATAGTTATGCGGCCTGCCTTACGTGTCACCCACAATGCAGCACAAGCCTTCCCTATAGTTGCTATCCTTGCAGATGCATTCATTATTGAATGGATCTATGTACTGGTTGACTTACGGTAGGAGGTTATGTAATAAAGGAAACGTACAGAAACAGAGAAATGCCTGGTGCAGATCATGTGTTCTGCGTGTTTATGGTCCAAAGAGTAGTATGTGTGTTGTTGTGTCTGTGGGCCATAGAGTAGTATGTGTGCTGTTGTGGGTATGGGCCACAGAGTAGTATATGTGCTTGTGTGTCTATGGGTGTCAGAGAAGTAAGTGCGCTGATGTGCCTATGGCCCACACAGTAGAAGCTGTGCCATTGTGTAACTTATCCAAAATCCTCCCAGGATAGACAAAACATCAAATAAACACTCCATTCTAGACTGGACACTTTCAAATAGACGTGACCACTTTCCTCACTCAGGCTGTCTCTCAGGTAGTCTTAGTGATCATCTCCCAACATACCTTCTAAGACAACAGCTTAACCTCACCAAATTAACACTATACCAGCAGATAAGAAGCAAAAAAAAGACATGAACCTTGATCATTTCCTTGATATTCTTACACACTGCAACTGGTCTCCTCTTAAAGTCCTGCCCCTAAATGAGGCCACTAATTATTTCACAAGCACTTTCCTATCTATTCTAGATGAACGTGCCCCTTCCAGGACCATTAGAGTTAAATCAAACTTTACTCCATGGTTAGGTAAAGAAACCAGGTCACTGCTAATAGCCAGAGATAAAGCTTGGGTACACTGGCAAAAAACAAAATCTCAAGTTACAAGGCAATCTTACTGTGAACTAAGAAACAGATCTAAAAAGCAAACAAAACAGGATAAAAATAGACTATTACTCTAAAATGCAATCTAAATACCACACAAACACCCCAAAAGTCTGGACTGCAATTATTAACATTCTCCATCCTGGAAAAGTGGGTACACCCCCCTCCCACTACAAAATACAATCTGACTGTTTAACTACACAATTTAACACCTATTTCACTGCAACTATTTTACATCTCTCAAATAACCACCCCCCCTACTGACACCTCAAATACACATACACCCCAACAAAACAAGTCCAGTTTTTCTCTTCAACCAGCCTCAGTTGGGACTATTATAAAAATTCTTAAGAAACTAAACCCCACTTCTCTAGCTGCTGACCACTTACACCTGAGTTCCTAAAACTATCTGCTAAAGTAACTGCATAACCTGTCTCCATTCTAATAAACAGATCTATTTCAGAACAATATGTTCCCACCATCTGGAAGACTTCATACATCACTCCACTTCACAAAGGTGGTAATTCTACTGAATTGTCTAACTACCACCCTATCGCAATTCTATCTCCATTATCTAAAATACTGGAAAAAATTGTTCATAAGGATAATCATGGACCACCTAGATGCAAACAAATTGTTAACCAAAACACAACATGGCGTCCGCCCACACCACAGCACCACCACTGCACTTTTGTCATTTATAAACAAAAGCTTTTGATATGGTGGAACACAAAAAACTCCTGCATGCCCTCTTTGACATGGACTTATCACATTCTACTCTTGCCTGGTTTCAGAGTTACTTAACTGGAAGACAACAAGCAGTACGTTGGCACAAAAGTCTATCTCCCCTACTTCCATTCACTCTAGGAGTTCCCCAAGGGTCTGTTCTTGGCCCACTACTCTTCTCCATACTTATAAACAATCTCAATACTGCGGTCCCCTCTGCCACAATTATCCAATACGCTGATGATTCCACAGTAATATGTGCTGCTTATACCCTTCATGAGCTACAAGAAATCACTCAGTCATCCTTTTTCCAAATTGAATCCTGGCTAACAAACTCCCATTTAATTTTAACCCCCAAATAGACAAAACTCATGCCATTCCATCCTAATAAAGTTACTATATCCACAGGATCTTTTTACATTGTTTCTACAAACAACACTACTATTTTGCCCACTCCACACACCAAATTATTGGGTGTGGAAATAAATACCAATATGAGATTTGACTCATATCTCTCAATCAATTAAAACAAGTATACAAAAAATTAGGTACACTATATAAGAACAAGCAGTATCTCACAAAAAAACATAAAAATAGCTATTGCCCAAACTCATTTGATCTCAACCCTTCTTTATGCATCACCAATCCTTATTAACCTCAAGAAAACTGAACTGGCAAAACTAGAATCTTGTTACAGTAAAATAGCTGGGCATTTAGCAGACACTACTATCAGATCTCATCATTGCTCTGCTGTAAAGAAATTAAACTAGAACTTTGTCAACTATAACATCTGTCCCAGCTTAATATGGCTTACAAACTTTTTTATCATTCTGCTAAAACTCCATCACTGCATGGCATATTAGAGCCTTATTTCTGTGGTAGAATGCTGCGTTCCAATAATAAGCCCCTCTTACTGATCTTAACAGCACATAATCATGCTGGTGGATCCACCTACTCTAATTATATTGCCAAGATCTGGAATTCTCTACCTATTAACATCACATCTAGCACTACTATCACCAATGGCTCTGTCCTTGCTCTACCCCAGACTGAGAATTTCCCACTCCTCTTATTATATCTTCATACTAGTGCCACTATCCTTAATTTAACTGTTGCTTATATATTTTGTTACTATTAACTAATATGTATTCACTCATATGGAACTCTCCAAACCAAAGAATATGTAAATATGTTCTGTTATTTATACTTTGTACTTGTATTAATTTTACTTTTACTTTTATTATTGTATATGTTTAGAGCTTTTTTCCTCAGGTCTCTGCTGAAAAAGGGTATTTTTTTACCCAGTCAGAATAACCCGGTTAATAAATGTCAAATAAATAATTCAGCCTATGGGCGACAGAGTAGAAGGTGTGCCATTGGGCCTATGGGGCCACAGAGTAAAGGTGTGCCAATGTGCCTATGGGCCACAAAGTAGAAGGTGTGCCATTGTGCCTATGGGCCACAGAGTAGAAGGTGTGTCATTGTACCTATAGGACATAGAGTAGAAGGTGTGCCATTGTACCTATAGGCCACAGAGTAGAAGATGCACCATTGTGCCTATGGACAACAGAGTAGTAGGTGTGTCATTTGTCTATGGGCCACAGAGTAGCAGGTGTGCAATTGTGTCTATGGGACACAGATTAGTACATGTGCCAGTGGGCCTATGGGCCACAGAGTAGTAGGTGTGCCATTGTGCCTATGGACCACAGAGTAGTAGGTGTGTGGTTGTGCCTATGGGCCACAGAGTAGTAGGTGTGCCATTGAGTCTATGGACCACAGATCAGTACATATGCCATTGAGCCTATGGGCCACAGAGTAGTAGGTGTGCCATTGTGCATATGGGCCACAGAGTAGTATGTGTGCCATTGTGCCTATGGGCCACAGAGTAGTAGGTGTACTGTTGTACCTATGGACCACAGCAACACACATACTGCTGCTACCTAAACCATGGATGGGAACAAGTGTTTTTCACTACATCATTTCTATGTTCTGAGCTGTAGAAGTGCTACAGGCTCAGTAGTGCAATTAACTGCCATTGTACAACAGATACTCTGATAATGATAGACACTGAATTTTCAAGCTAAGGCTTCATATGTGCCTATGTGTAGAGTGCCCCCCACCCAGACAGTCTAGGCATACAGCACCATGACACAGATGCAGTTAGAGGCAGCCCATAAATTCTAGAGACATCATATGATCATTCTCACCTATGGTACTCCCCAGAGCAGACATTTGTTTACTGCAAATCCGCATGGAGCATTACCAGACTGGCAAATATAAGCATTGATATGCATTGATACTTTAGTCTCCCTTCTCCTCCACCTAAAAAGACACACACATGATCGTACCCATAGCCACAGTCCATAAAACCAGATGATTCTTAAAGGTAAGTGGACACATCATTCACACTGGTTACACCATGAAGATCTCTGGACTACAAGGTCCAAAGCAATAATTGCCCTAGTAGATGCAAGGTAGAAGTTCTTCCCCCCTCACCATTATGAAATAAAATAAAGCAAATATGTGTCGTTCTCCTCTGCAGACAAACCTGTACTGCTTAAAGAACTCATAAGGTTATGTCCTCTGGACAGCTGTAATCGTCCCTTACAGGGCACCACAGGACATAGAGCAGCATATATCCATTACATGTAGTCAAACAGAATACAGGAAATGCATGTCAGCAGTGAGTGGGACACTCCACAAGCAACTGTAGCTATGAGAGATACTTTTAGAGTCTCTCTACCTTACTCTAGTGACATCAATAAATATTGTGAGGTCATTAAACAGAACTGGAATATCCTACACAAAATAGATGAATTGAAAGGGACTATAGACAGCACACCACATTTTGCATTTAAAAACAATAAGTTCTTGAAGAAACATTTGTGCTATAAATCACAACTCTGTATCAAAAGGCCTCAGTCTACCAAGCATGGGACTTTTTCCTGTAGATCGTATTCAGCCTGTAAGTATATACTTATGGGCACAACCTACATACATCCTCACATTAACTTTAAATCAAACTTGATTTTTATGCTGACTGCAGAACTCCAAATATTGTATATTTTGCAAGTTGCCAGGTCTGTCATGCCTCCTGCATAGGCAAAACTAACAGACCACTGAAGGACATGATTCTTGAACACTATAAGGACATTAGGAATCAGAAAGACGCAAATGCCTTAGCACAACACATTAGGCCGGATTCACGAAGGCTTGCACGGAGTCTAAGAGTAGTGTAAGACTCCATGCAGCCTTCGCGATCCAGGAACAGCCCAAAGTCCGTGAGAAGCTAAAACGTCTCTTACATGGAGTGGGCGTGGATAAGCTAATCACCTCACATGCAGCCGAATAGCATGCAAATGAGGATGATTAGTGATCCAGGAAGCCCAGAACAGCCCGTGTAAGAGCCGCTTTAGCTGCAGAAATGTACTCAGTTGACAACTGAGTACGTTTCTGCAAAAACTGCAATGGAGCCATGTCAGCTCCAAATAAAGGGTGCATATGTGTCAGGCAGCATGCCAATGGCCAAATATGTGGCCATTGGCAAAGTAACCTGATCCAAATATATTAAAAATATAATTTTGTTTTTCGGCGATTGCCGATGTTTAAACCCAGCGCAGCCCCGCGCAAACGGGCTGCGCTGTATAAAACATAAAAACGAAGGTTATAAACCCACAAATGTGGGTTATATGCAATACATGGAATGTCAATGCAGGGACCGGCAGACCAAAACCAACATGGCCACCGTGTAGTGGTTGCTAAGGCGGGAAGCTGAGTCTAAGACATGTAACTAAGCATTAGTAGGCAATCTGATGCAAATGAGTGTTAGGATACTGAATTCCACTGTCACATAGCAAATGAGCACAGTCTGAGTAGTGTAAGAATTACAGAAGGGGGAGGAACAGAGTAAGAGATAGGTGACATCACAGGGGGAATGGTAGAAAGAAATGCAGTTCATTGGAGGTCAGAGTTACATGACAGATGTCAGACAGATATCATGGAAAGAGGTGTGCCACTAGATAAGCATGAGAAAGTCAAGAAATGGAAGGTGTACACTGTTGCCTACACCGAAGTTTCTTGCTGGGCGTGCATGCGCATGTGTGCGTGCCATGAAGCGCGAGTAAGGCAGTGTGTGTGCGTGTAAGGCAGACTGAGCATGTGGGAGCATGTTGGGAGATGTTTAACACTGTTTGTGCGGGTGTGCACGCATTTTAATCTGAATAAGCAGATTCTGAACCGTGTAAGCATGTGTGCGCACGTGTAAGTCACTGTGAGCGTGTTTCTGCTGGTTTGCACACGGCTCCTCCCTGAGGAAACAGAGAGGAAAAAGGAAGCAACAGATTTAGTAGGAAGCTAGCAGGGAATACTGCTGGAGCCAGCAGGTGAAAACAATTAGAAGCAGGCAATTACACAGGCAGAATAGTAGCCCAGCCCAGCACTTAAAACTCTGCAAACAGCAGTGCAGGATGTTTCTCTCAAGAGACACTGCAAGACAGGAGTAAGCTATTAGAAGTGAAAACTGAAAAAGCTGAACTCAGAGCAGAAATGTTAGGGGCTGCCATAGCTGTCATAATGAGACATAGGCGACTTGCTGAGGATGGTGACAATGCAGATGGTGCCAGACAACCCACAGTGAGGAGACGGAGAAGAGTGTACAGGCCCAGGGTCACCTACCATGGGTTACATGAGCTGGAGATAGTAGAGCGCTATAGAGTGGACAGAGACCTCCTGCAGCAAATAGTGGAGCTGTGCAGGCCACGCCTCACACACAGAACCAACAGAGGGGAACCCATCCCAGTGGAAACCAAGGTATGTGTTGGCCTAAGAATATTAGCAACAGGTACCTTCCAGAGACCAACTGGTGATATGATGGCGATATCACAGGCATCAGCCTCCAGGGTACTGCACCAGTTCCTGGATGCCATGTCAGCACATGTCAGTGATCATGTATATTTCCCCAATGCCCATGAGGTATTGGCCAGCAATATGCGTCTCTTTCAGCAAATAGCGGAATACCCTGAGGTAGTGGGTGCAATAGACTGCATGCACATACGCATCAAAGCACCAGCCGGTGAGCGGGGTAGGGCATGCATCAACCGCAAGGGCTTCCCCTCCATCAACTGCCAGGTCATGTGTGATGCCCAGGGCATAATAATGAATGTGTGTGCTGGCTGTAGTGGGAGCTACCATGATTCCCACATCTGGCATTTGACGCAGCTGTACCAGACATTTGCCAATGGGGACATCCCGCACCGACACCTAGTGGGGGATGCAGATTATGCACTGGAGCCGTGGCTGATGACACCCATCAGAAACGCACACACACCTGAACAAGAACTCCATAATGAGGCACACGCACAAACACGTAATGTAATAGAGCGTGTGTTTGGGCTGCTCAAGTCATGGTTTGGGTGTCTGGACACATCTGGTGGAGCCTTGTAGTACACACCAACTACATGTACCCAAATTGTCATGGTATGTGCTATGCTACATAATATGATCTTGCGAAAACAGCTGCAGCAGGACCAGCATAGTGCCGGGCCAAACAGCCCCCCACCATTGCCAAGGCCATCACAGGCAGAGCGTGACTCGGAGGAGGAACAACCTGAGCCTGCCCCAGTAGGCAGAAGGAGGCGTGCCCAGTATGCCCTGGCCTTGGCAAAGAGGCAACGCATAGCACATACACTGGCTCAGTAGGAACCCTGGGAATGATACCCCCTCTGACTCACTCAAATAATAACATGGATGCCTACAATGACATGACCTGCTCACAAACATGTACAGGGAAGTGTAATATGCGCATCCGACAGAGGCAGCCCTGCAGCACCACCTGAAGCATGAATGCCATGTGTTAAGTAATGTAACACCATGTACTATATGCACACCTGAGGACCCTGACTAACATCCTACCCTCACCAAGCATCATGCCACAATATGCCAATGAGATGATTAAGTGCAATAATTGACTGAAGTATCGCAGTTAGTCAAAGGGGATCCAATGTGTGCCAGTCTGGGATGACATGCTGAGGATGACATGATGCTCCACCTGCTAGGACTGGCGTGCACCTATCAGTGCAGGCCGTATGGATACTGGCAAAGGCTGTTGTTACCCACAGTGTGCCCTGAATAGGTAAGGCTCAAAACACAAACCTATCTCCATAGGTATCAGAAGGGATAAGAATAAGATAAGGGATAAGTCGAAACAGCAAGATGCATGCAGTCTAAACTCACCCAGTATGGAGAATGTTGATATCTGTGCTGTAACAGAAAACTGAGTCAAGGCTCAAAACAGCACCCTTACACTACCAGGTTACACCTCATACTGTGCTGTACAGACTCAAAACATGGAACAAGCTACAAAAGGAGGGTGACTAGCAAGAATTGTCAAGGATAACCACACCCCCATGTTGGTACCACAACAAGAAGCAGCATGGACTAGCCATGGTCAAGTAACAGTGGCTAAAACTGCCCCCCAGTTTATAGCCTGCTACAGACTACTGTCCCAACACCAGGAACTGCACCTGGCCTATGCTGGACTACATGAATATATCAAGTCCTCCAAACCACATTATATTGGGTGACTGAAAATACCCAGACATAGACTGGGAGCATTATACTAGCTCCAACAGTGTAGGAAAAAGTTCATAGAATCCATAAACCAAAAGGCCCAGGAACAACGTACCACTCCCACAAGAGGGGTAAGCATACTGGATGTGATAATCAGCAACATGGGTACTGGATGGCAAGATGAGAAGTGTATTGCTCACTGGTAAGACCAGACCATAGAGTAATCACACTGGATATACACATCCTGACCACAGTCCCTGGCCAGAAAACCACAGTGGAAAACATGTGTAAAGCAATATTTGCAGTCCTCCAAACTGATGTGGAATCCATTAAAAGTCCTGTGCAGGTGCAAAATATGGGCCACACCTCAGAACCTGTAATACAGCCATTCCATGAACACTGCCAGGAATGCTTGGATTATGCAATCCTAAATTAAAACAAGACACAATGCCATAGACGCAGGCATCAGGCATGGTGGACACCAGCCATAACCAAACCATGCAAGAGAATGAGGAAGCTACTACATGATAGAGCAAACATAAACAATGAAGTAATCACTGATCAGTAGTATGGCAATAAAATATGTCCACACATACAATCCACTAAGGCCAGCCACAACAAGTTGAATCTGTGAATCCTGAGGCAATGTTACGCCTGCCCCAAGTACACAGACAACCCCCAACTCCACCCAAGAAATACAAATATATGCGAGAGATGCAACCATCTATCCAAACTGGAGGCTCAGCTCCCTCAACTCAGTACTCCCAAAACTAGTCAGGAGGAGAAGGTAACCACACACACCACAAACACAGTCCCACATAGACCTATCACAACTGCAAACCAAACACGTAAACAGAGAAAAACATTCCCGGAGGCACAAATTACAAACACAGCACACCAACAGAGGCCTCTAAAGCAGACACCCAATCAAACAACCTCCAAACATAGCACATGTAACACATAGTACACAAAGCTGGTGTGCCAAACAGTCACAGGCCAGAAGGAGAAACAACATGCCTGATACAGTTGTAATAGGTGACTCCATAGTCAGACACACTGCTGTCCCGCACACCAGACTGAACAAGGGAAAGGGTACAGTAAGCTGCCTGTAGGCTTCCACAATACACCACATAACAGAAGTATGCAGGTCACTCCAAAGCAAGTAGAAATATGATGCAGTCATAGTCCATGCTGGTGTGAATGACCTGAGATGTACCTCTCTAGACTACATGAAAAGAGACATAGATGAGCTCTCTGATTATGTAGTCCAGGCCAGTATGACACTTACCGTTTGCAGCATCCTACCCTTACCAAGAATAATGCCACAGTACAAACACGGAATGATCAGTCATAGCAAGTGACACACTTACTGGTGTCATTCCAAGGGGATCCAATGTCTGTCTGCTTGGGATGTCATGCTTGACAAGCCACGCAGCTGTTTTTGGGATGGCTTGCACCTGTTACCCCTGGGCGTCTGGATATTGGATAAGGCCTTTGCCACCTCCATAAAGCCTTTTGTAGGCAAGGCTGAAAAGACTAACCCAACACCCTAGAAAACATATGTGGAAAGAAACATAAGGGTAATGCTGACCAATGCCAGATGTGTAAACCCCAATATGCATGCTCCCAAGGCCATCCCCAGTATGGAGAACATCGATGTCTGTGCAGTGACAGAAACCTGCTGCAAGCCTCCTGACAGCACACCAGCACTACCAGGTTATACCACATATCATGTGTCATGGCCCCAAAACCTAGAACAAAACATAAAAGGAGGGTGAGTATCCATATTCAGCACAGACATCCATACGTCCAGGTAACTGACAATGCACAAGGCATTGGAGTCCACCCATGTGCAACTAACTGTAGGCAAGACTGCTGTACAGTCTGTAGCATGCTACAGACCACACTCTCACACACAGGAACCCCACCCAGCCGTCCTGAAGACACTGGACAGTATGAATGTCCCACCAAATACCAAACAAGGTACCACAAATTACCTCATAGGTGGTAAACCATTATGTATGGAAGGAGTAATCAGGGACCTAGGGACACAAGTGGACAGTAACCTGTTATGTGACACTCACATTGCCAGTGTGGCTAGGAAGACTGTCTACATTTGACACCGTATCAGGAAAGGATTCACATCTACGTCAACAGAGGTCATTGTGCCCCTATACTGTTCTCTTATCACACCCATAATCTAGTACAATGCCTCATATGGGATGTACCTTACCTGACACCTGCAGCAGTTAGAAAGACCTCAAAGGTACCTCACCAAGAGGATAAAGGGTCTCAAATACATGTCATATGCTGCCTGGCTGTAGACACCCCAGGTGAATGCAGTCACATACTGCCTACACAGAGGCATTGCATGCCTGTTGTAGAAGGCCATGCCCAACACAGGAGTAATGGACATGCTCCACCCCAGAAAACTCAAAGCCATCGGAGCTGTGAGAGTGAGAGATGTCAACCTCAACAAATAATGAAATAGGATGTGCTGGGGGGACAGATACATAATCCAGAGGCTCCCCACACCCTGGACCAGAATCCCACTCCATGTTAGGCAGAGTCCCTCACTGACACTCTTCAACAGGAATCTTGCCAAGTGGATGGATGATTGTAGAGTTACACTGGGGGTCTTCACTGTGTCATGTCCAGACAGAGGCACAGCAAAGCAAATCATAAATGGCCATAATATTCACATAGCAAGGGGTGGCAAAAGCCACACACACTCTGGCTAGGCTAACAAATGCCCTAGGGTGGATAGCCTAGTATAAACCTATGAACCTATGAAGATACAAATTGTACAGGACACTAAGGATAATCCCAAGGCTTTCACAACTGATGGTAGGAACCATGTTGGGAATTCACAGATATGCTTTGAATCACACAAATATCACAAACACACACACATATTGCCAACATACATCCTGACAGGTGCAGTGCAAACCCCAGAAGGCAGAAAATCTATCCCAGCAGACTGCTGGCCCCCTGACATTGCAGATGCTGAGGTAACAGCCAGCATCTACAAAGCAAAACACACAGCAGCAATGGTATGAGATGGTGTCCTGGGCTGATTGCAACATGGACTCCAAGATGAATGGAATGCCAAATCACACTACTGCTCAATGTCAGCCTTACCACAGAATATGTACCCAAAGAGCAGTGTACAACAACAGTGGTCCTTCTCAACAAAGGTGTTGCCTGAATGGATACTGAAAACTACTACCCCAGAATCATGCGAAGCTCGTCTGCACAGCTATGGAAAGGATCAGCATGTACCACAGGCATAAAGATATTGGGGACCTACTGACACCGGACCCTACCCAGTGTGGCTTTCTTAAGTGCAGATCCTGCCCCTAAACATGTTTGACTCAATTGAAACAGTCATTAAGGTCATTGATGAGGGCAATGTGGTCCACACAGCGTAGCTGGAGCTTGCAAAGGCTTCTATACAATACCCTATGTGTTCATTATAGATAAGCTCACCAGCTTAAATATAAACCCCTATGTCAGTAGAGGGGTTGCAAACCAGACCAAGGACAGAACAGACATGGTCAGACATGCTGCAGCCATGTCAGACTACAAACCAGATATAACTGGCATCCCACAAGGCTTGGTCCTGGGATCTCTCTCGTCTGGTATATATGTCCCATAGGTACAGGCAAATATGGAAGGACTGTGTCTGAACATGTTTGCAGAGGACTACAAACTGCTCACCATATATGATCCACCAGCTGACACAAGCATGCCACAAAAGGGCCACATAGAAACAGACAACTGGTGCCATAGCCATGTCAGCAAGCTAATTGCAGAAAAATGTATAGTCAACCCCCGTGGATATACAGTAAGTGCCCACCAATTACCACATAGGTGTTAACCCATTATGTAGTTAACATGTAATGAGAGACCTGGGGACACAAGGTGATAGATATCCTGCATTGGACAAACATGTGCTGTAGTGTTTACAGAAACATTCCATATACCCACCTAATCATGAAGGTTGTCAGATCTAGATAAGGGGAGGTCATTGTGGCTCTGCAGTCATCCTCCATCAGTGGTACAATTGACTACAATAGCCCCTGTGGGATGTACCTCAGCAGACACCTCCATCAACCGTAAAGTCCCCAACAGTACCTCACCAGGAGTATCAAAGAGCTTGCACAGATGCCATGTGTTGCCTGTGTTGCTGGTATCAATAAACATGCTGCACCTTGTACAATCTGAATGGCAGTGAGCTATGCACATGAGAGACCTGAACCCCAGCACTGACTTACATAGGACAAGCTGTACTGCATGATCCATAACACAGAAGCCACCCCACCCATGAGTGAACTCCCAGTACAGGCTACCCATAGAGTCACTTATCAATTTTCCTCAATAGGAATCTTGATGAGTGGATGGGAGATGGTAGCTTTATCCTGGGTATCACTGTCATGTCACAGGTAGCCAGAGGCACAGTATACTAACCATGACATATGTCATGGCAAACTCCACTTACAATGTGTGTTGAAGGACAAACACACTCTCCAACTAGCATTAGACATGGACTAGGGCACATCGCTAGTGTTTGCAAATGTACACTTATGTTGTGGAATACACTACCAATGTTGGACAAGCCTGGTTTAAGTAGTTCATATCTGAACAGAATGCAACATGGTCAGATGTACACAACTGGCCCCTAACCAGGCTGTTGTGCTCACTATCGAAATGTAAAGCAGTGATAGCACTAAAGCCCAGGATACTGTCCACCACAGTCAAAGTACTACCAGTACACTATACAGTACTACAGTGTTAGGTCAGTGTGAAAGGATGTTGACAACTGTATGCAAAGTATCCCATGCAAACACTGCAGGCACAGTATAATCCTGTCGTGTTCACACACAAAGCAGCTGTACAGTAACTACACAACATGACACACAACACACAACCATAAACGGGTGATATTTGTTGAAGTTCACACTCATCCACAAAGGTGGTGGGCTGCAGAGTTCAACATATGGAATGCTCACACTGGGCATGCTCACACACTTTGATAAATGAGACATATGTCAGACAACATGCCATGGGAAGGCTGAACTGGGCATGCTCACACAACTAGGCCAAATCTCAGTTTAGCAGTTGGACACACATATCTGGTATTTTTACGTGTTATTCCAGGAACCAACCACATTACAGCAGTCTGCCCAGTGCACACAGTTAAATGACTACAGAGACATATGTGATATAGTGGATCCCCCCATATGCAAACATCTTCCACAAATGCACAAGTTGTTCATACAAACAGGGAATGCTATGGCAATAAAGATGTGCAAACAGTCTATCAGCAACAAATAATGTGCATTTGACAATTAAACATATGGGTGTAGAGGTCAACACTAGGCTGTTTGCCCTAGGGAATGACAGCTTAGCCAGAGTGTGCTTGGCGTCTGCCTCCCCACAGGATGCACATTCCCCTTTCTAAACACCGATGATGTCAGCACCCTATAAGTACAGCAGGAGAAAAGAAACCTCCCAGTAATGCAAATAGTGTGCTCTGCTAATGTGTCTGTCACAAGTGTCATAACATAGTTAAGTAGGAGTTTGAATCCTGCAAATGCTCAGTGTGTGTGTGTGTGTGTGTGAGTGGGGTTGGTGTGTGTATAAGTCTGTGGGAGAGAAATGTTCTTTTTGGCAACTGGGAAAACACACTACAGGATGCACATTCCCCTTTCTAAACACAGATGATGTCAGCACTCTATAAGTATAGCAGGAGAAGGGAAACCTCCTACTAATGCAAATAGCACACTCCGCTAATGCGTCCGTCTCAAGTATCATAACATAATTAGGTAGGGGTTTGAATCCTGCAAGTGTGTGTGTTTGGCTGAGGGGGGTTAGTGTTTGTGCAATTTTGTGTGAGGGAAATGTCCCTTCTGGCAACTAGGAGAACAGACTACAGGATGCACATTCCCCTTTCTAAACACCGATGATGTCAGCACTCTATAAGTATAGCAGGAGAAGGGAAACCTCCTAGTAATGCGAATAGCGCGCTCTGCTAATGTGTCCATTTGAAAAGTCATAACATAGTTAGATAGGGGGTTGAATCCGGCAAATGTGTGTGTTTGGCTGAGTGGGGTTAGTGTGTGTGAGAGAAATGTCCCTTTTGGCAACTAGGAGAACAGGCTACAGGATGCACTAGGAGAACAGACTACAGGATGCACATTCCCTCATCTAAACACCGATGATGTCAGCACTCTATAAGTATAGCAGGAGAAGGAATACCTCTCAGTAATGAAATAGCATGCTCTGCTAATGCATCCGTCTCAATTGTCATAACATAGTTAGGTAGGGGTTTGAATCCTGCAAATGGCAAGTGTGTGTGTTTGTCTAAGGGGGATTCTTGTGTGTGAGGGAAATGTCCCTTTTGGCAACTAGGAGAACAGGCTACAGGATGCACATTCCCCTTTCTAAACACCGATGATGTCAGCACTCTATAAGTATAGCAGGAGAAGGGAAATCTCCCAGTAATGCGAATAGCATGCTCTGCTAATGTATCTGTTTCATGTATATGTCATAACATAGCTAAGTAGGGGTTTGAATCCTGCACATGGCAAGTGTGTGTGTTTGGCTGAGGGGTATTAGTGTGTGTGTGTGAAGAAAATTCCCCTTTTGGCAACTAGGAGAACAGACTACAGGATGCACATTCCCCTTTCTAAACACCGATGATGTCAGCAATCTATAAGTATAGCAGGAGAAAAGAAACTTCCCAGGAATGCGAATAGCGTGCTTTGCTAATGTGTCTGTCTCAAGTGTCATAACATAATTAGGTAGGGGTTTGAATCCTAAAAAAGGCAAGTGCGGGTGTTCGGCTGAGTGGGGTTAGTGTGGGTGAGGGAAATGTCCCTTTTGGCAACTAGGAGAACAGACTACAGGATGCACATTTCCCTTTCTAAACACTGATGATGTCAGCACCCTATAAGTACAGCAAGAGAAGGGAAACTTCCCAGTAATGCGAATAGCGCACTCTGCTAATGTGTCTGTCTCAAGTGTCATAACATAGTCCGATAGGGGTTTGAATCTTGCAAATGACAAGTGTGTGTTTTTGGCTGAGGGGGTTAGTGTGTGTGAGGAAAATGTCCCTTTTGGCAACTAGATGAACAGACTACAGGTTGCACATTTCCCTTTCAAAACACTGATGATGTCAGCACCCTATAAGTACAGCAAGAGAAGGAAAACCTCCCAGTAATGCGAATAGCACACTCTGCTAATGTGTCCGTCTTGAGTGTCATAACATAGTCAGATAGGGGTTTGAATCCTGCAAATGCCAAGTGTATGTTTTTGGATGAGGGGGGTTAGTATGTGTGAGGAAAATGTCCCTTTTGGCAACTAGGTGAACAGACTACAGGATGCACATTTCCCTTTCTAAACACTGATGATGTCAGCACCCTATAAGTATAGTAAGAGAAGGAAAACCTCTCAGTAATGCGAATAGCACACTCTGCTAATGTGTCCGTCTCGAGTATCATAACATAGTCAGATAGGAGTTTGAATCCTGCAAATGACAAGTGTGTGTTTTTGGCTGAGGGGGGTTAGTGTGTGTGAGGAAAATGTCCCTTTTGGCAACTAGGTGAACAGACTACAGGATGCACATTTCCCTTTCTAAACACCGATGATGTCAGCACTCTATAAGTATAGCAGGAGAAGAGAAACCTCCTAGTAATGCGAAAAGCGCGCTTCGCTAATGCGTCTGTCTCATGTGTCATAACATAGGTAGGGGTTAGAATCCTGCAAGTGCGTTTGTCTGAGGGGGATTTGTGTGTGAGGAAAATGTCCCTTTTGGCAACTAGGAGAACAGACTACAGGATGCACATTCCCCTTTCTAAACACCGATGATGTCAGCACTCTATAAGTATAGCAGGAGAAGAGAAACCTCCCAGTAACGTGAATAGCGCACTCTGCTAATGCATCCGTTTCAACTGCATAACATAGATAGGTAGGGGGTTGAATCATGCAAATGACAAGTGTGTGTGTTTGTCTGAAGGCGATCAGTGTGTGTGCAATTGTATGTGAAGGAAATGTCCCTTTTGGCAACTAGGAGAACAGACTACAGGATGCACATTTCCCTAAACACTGTTCAACTGAAAGCCATGGCTCTGGCACAAGTTGTCTGTTTCTATGATGCCCCTTTGGAAGATGCTTGTGTCAGCTGGAGAGTCGATTATGGTGGCCAGTTCGCAGTCATCTGCATATTTGGTCAGCCACAGTCCGTCCGTGTTGGCCTGTACCTCCAATAAATATATACCAAACCAGAGAGGTCCCAGGACTGAGCCTTGTGGGACACAACTCATAACTGGTTTGGAGTCTGGCATGGCTCCAGCAATTCTAACCATGTGGGTTCTGTCCTTGAGCCACTGTGCAATCCATCTAGTGACATAGGGGCTTATATTTAAGCTGGTGAGCTTCTCTAGAATGCCCAAGTGGGGTATTGTTGTGAAGGCTTTTGCGAGGTCCAGGTAGGCTGTGTGAACCACCTTCCCCTCGTCAATGGCCTCGGTGACTGTTTCAAAGAAATCAACCAGGTTAAACCTGGTAGTGCTGGTGTGCTCTCAGTAGCCCTGAACCAGGCATCTGTTACTGCACAGATATCGATGTTCTCCATGCCAAGGAGAGTTTGGTGCATGCATCTGGAGGTTTAGACTTCTGGCGTTGGGTAGCATTACTCTTAGTTTCTTATCCCTTGTGATACCTATGAAGGTGGGTTTGTCATTTGAGCCTTGCCTAACATAGGCACTATGGGGGTAGCAAGAGCCTTTGCCAATATCTGAAAGCCCAGGGGTGACAGGTGCAGGCCATCCCTAGCGAAGCAGGTAGTTCAACAGAAGATGAATATGTGAAGGTGTAGTGCCTGCGATTAGTTAGCAGTAGCATATATGACTGCTCACGTGGACACATGCCAGGTAAGTCATATGCACTGTGTCACAGGCAATGTACATGTGAACAGGACAAAAAGTGACATCCTGTCAAGTGGGACATCGACATACATATAGTAAGCTATGCAGATGGCACTAGGAGTCCACAGAAGCTCTATAACTATGCATTGCAGGTGTGATCAGTATTCCAGGGTAATTGCAAGCAAACATGCATGCAAACAAAGCTACAGTAAACAGGGCTGCATGTAGTCCATTGTACAACAAACAAGCTGTACCACTTCCAGTAGGTAACACTGCAAATATGCAGGCACTATGCACATGTACATGGAAATACACGGGTCAGATGGCTAGGGTCCAGTCTCAGCGCACACAAGTGTACAGACCATGTACTGTCAGGATGCACAATAACTGGATGGAAACCCATGTGCTCATACCTGCAGTAATACACATGTCAAATAACAGACACTGAGCCTTCACTCAGTGGTTCCATACTTAGTAGGATGTATGCTACCTGGCCTGCCACCACAGTATCCCTGACATATATGGGGACTCTCCCTCCTGTGACAGTTAGTTTTGTGTGTTGGGGCTGTCTAGCATGGTATGAGATGTGAGCATGCAGTGCTAGGGTGCTCCTGTGTGTCCTGTACCAGTCGTGTAGTACTGCACACATATCAACATCCTCAAACATCTGCATTGCAGAGTCCAGTGTGGGCAACATGCCACTTGCAATTTACATGTCCATCATTGCGTATTACTACATTCATTACCTTATCCCCTGTGCTACCTATGTATGTAGCCTTCTGTTGACATCATTACCACCAGTATGCCAACATGTGCAGATGATACACTATGGTAATTACCATGGGTGTAGACAACAGTACATGACAATCACACACTTACTGCATCAGGCATGCTGTGATATACCCACAATTAATTCAGCACACAGTACTGTTAACAACATGATATTATTATTACACATCTATGTGGTCACCCTGTGCATCAGCAACATGTTAACCTGTACCTGCACAGTTGTTACAGATTGCAGGAGGTGGCACAGTTTCATCATTTGCACAGGGTGTGAACTTGGTATGCCTGAGTTAGCCACCGATACCACCGATTGACATGTATGTGTATGTGTGTTGGTGAGGGACAGCAGTAGAAGGTGGGGCAATGTTGATGCAGTGTGTGCATGTATGCGGTAGCCCTAGGTGTTGTCAATTTGCATGTGTGTATGGATGCACACAGTTCCACCTCATGGCTGCCATATACTGGTGTTTGTGGACAGCCACAGACTGTACCTGCCAGGTCATACAGATCAGTGTCTCTGGCCACAGACACGGTACCTGTGCCTTGCAGGGGTGCTACGGACCGTATCCAGTACCAACCCAGACTGGGTACTGTCATCAGAAGCAGGTGTTCATTGACTGGACACAGATCCCTGTCGGGCCTGGCTAGAGTTATGTGCACGTGGTCTCCTGGGGCGGTCTGATGATAGCACAGACCCAGCATTGCTGGGGCTGCTGCTGGAACTACAGGGGCGGCCGCGGCCCTGTTGTCTTCTGCGACGACTGCCAGCTGCTGTTGTTGCTGGCATACAGCCACGTCGACGCCTCAACCGCCCACCATCACCCTGGCTCATGGACATGTAGTTGTGGAACCGGTCTAATATGTCCCCACAACGTCTGTCTATGACATCGGTGAAATCATGGATGGCAGCCGCAATGTCACGCATACTGTCAGTCATGGCTGTGCGACATGCTGTCAGCTCCCTCAGACCCTGTCTGGTGTACCGTTCCATATGTGACTGTGCCTGCATTACAGCCCGAAACATAGCTTAGGTTGTAAGACCTTTGTGGGCACGTCTGACAGGGGCAGTATGCCCATGGATGCTCCCACGAGAACCCCTGGACATCTGTCTGTGTGGTACCATCTCTGGGCCATGCCCATGGCTGCTGTGTGGGGAGGCATGTGCCACAGATACCACATTACCCTGGTCAATGCCCACTGTATGCTGTCCATCACCTAGGGACATTGGTGACAAAGGGTGTATTGGCAGGATAACTGTGCGCATTGATGGGGTCGACAGCTGTGTACTGTCAATCGGCTGACCAATGGCGGACCCTGGCATACCTTCCTGTGCCATTACACAGATGTCATCATTATCAGTACCCACGGCACCTGATTCAGGTTCCCTGCTACATGACACCAGAGCAGCACCAGAACCTGTGGGAGGGAAACAGGAAACAAAGTTTACAATGTCTACACATCACCAGTGATGCACACATGCACACATGCACACATGCACAGTTGTACACATGCACAGGTGCACACATGCACACATGCACAGGTGCACACATGCACACATGCACACATGCACACATGCACACATGGACACATGTACAGATGCACACATGCACACATGCACAGGTGCACACGTACACATGCACACGTGCACACACGCACACGTGCACATGTGCACACATGCACACGTGCACACATGCACAGGTGCACACATGCACACGTGCACACATGCACAGGTGCACACATGCACACATGCACACATGCACATGTGCACACATGCACACATGCACACATGCACACAGTGTCACACAATTGTACAGTACTCAGTATGCGTGATATCAACACACAGACACAGACACACCTACATGCATACAAAGAGCACTACTAAGTGAGCTAAATAGTACTATTACTATCAAAACTATTACAGGAATTGTTTATACACACTCACCAGCATGGATAGGCTGCATTGCTGTTATACCAGAGGGACCTGCAGACATGAAGAAACTAATGTCAGTGGGCACAACTGTGCCATTGTTAGTGAGTATGATACAGGTCAGTAGTACAACAGTCGCCTTTCACAGGTCAGCTGCTAATATTGAGGATATCACACTTGCACATTAAATACTATGGTGACAGCTACAAACCAAGGACACACCTCACACATGCATTAACTACCAGTGTACACAACAGTCAACTATACATATGGCATATTACCTGCACGTTCACTGTCTTGCTGCTGCGTGGCTCCAGCCTCCATCATAATGCATGTCTGCTGCTGTTGTTGTTGCTGGTGGACTGGAGCCACTACACTCATGAGTAGTCCCTCCAGTCTGGTGAGTGGGGGATGTGTAGCCACCCCACCACCTGTGGCGACCTGTTGCCTGTGGATATCCGACGCACGCTGACGGACATGTCTGATTAAATCACTGCAGTGATGTCATACCTGCTCATATGTCCTATTATGCATGCCTATGTCATTTACCTGACGGACAAGGTCTTGCCACAGTGCAGCCCTCTCCTGCTGATTCTGGCTGGTGCGGGAAAAGAGTATTGCATAATCCCGCACCAGGCTCTGGTGTATCTCCTCATCCTCAGCTGTGGAGTAAGTGGGATTCCACGGGTGGGCCATGTACCTGAGAAAGAAAATAACCTGATATCAGCCATATATGTCAGCAGAATTTGGCACACATACTACACATGCTACTCGACTGTTATGATACAACGTATCTCACATATATAGCATCTGTCTGTCTATTGGTGGATACACATGTAAATGGCCAGGTATCAGTGCTCAGCCAGCAACTGTGCAACAGTACCTGGCACACTCCATATGACATACTACCAAACCCCAGCAGTCAGAACACTGATTCAGGTCAAGAGCACCTCCTCACTCTGGGGGTTTGTATCTAGGTACTGTATGGCTTACATCATCAACTACTGTGAGCTGACCACACACACTGATTGCCCTGGATATACATATCCCACCTCCACCACCAGCACAAACGACTATAGTGAATAACATTACAGATGCAAACTTTACACTTTGTAACAGTGACATGGTATCCTTTCAGCCCACTGGGCCAGTGGCAGATACAACCCACAATGCTGACCCCTACACAATTGCTTTCTACAGACATCTCCCAGAATGCATGGATCATGCAATCCCATATATGACTAAGACACTCTCCACAAAGGGACAGCATCCTGTCTGGTGGACCCCAGCCATAGACAGATTGTATTACAGAAGATGGAAGCTACTGCAAGACAGAGCATAATTCCATAAAGGGAGGGCATGTCTGAGCAGCACTAGTAAGGATCTGTTTTCCATCATACAAACATCCATGGGCAACTTTGAGAGGGAAATCAAGAGGGACACTACAGATAACCAGAAGGCCTTCTTCAGTTATGTTAGCAACCTGGTCAGGATCCATCCTCTATGCCCATAGTTAGTACACAACAACAAATATTTCACTGACACCACATATATTGACAACATTGTGGCAGATAGGTTCAGTGCAGGTGTCACCCCGCCCTCTCCCCCAAAATAAGACATAGTTATCCCAGCTGACTGTAACCTCCCTGTCATCACAGATGTCCAGGTGAGAGCCACCCTCAGGACAGCAGAATACACAACATGAATGGGACCTGATGGTATCCCCAGTTGCATGCTACATAAACTCTGACAGGAGCTAAACACACATATAGAAGTGCTATGTAACACTAGCCTGACTACAGGATATGTACCTGTACACTGGCGCACAGCAGCAGTGGTTCCACTCCACGAAGGAGGCACCTCAACATACCAATACAATACAACACAATACAATACATTACAATACAATACTATACAATATGCTATTGCCCCTGGGACTACAGCAGCGTACTGTTCTGCTACTCTGACCATTGTGACTCATGTGGTGTGATGGTACCTGCTGCTGTCACACAGTTACACAGGGTGACTCATATGGCATATTACCTATCTGACTAACATTCAGCAGGGGTATGTGTGACATGTACTCATGGGGAGTCTTGCTTCTTAACACTGTGTGGTTTATTGCAGGGTATGACTTATCTGTGGGTAGGAACTTTTACCTCCACATGTGCACTCTATTGCAGTGGCACAGACGACACACAGCAGTCATTTAGGTTGTGGATGGTGTGAGGTGTTACTATGGTTGTTGGACATCTGTCGTGGGTGTGACTTACATATGTAAATCCGGGAGTGGTAACCTCTATGTGGGTAGTATATGTGTACTCTGTGGTGTTGTCAGTCACTGTGCATTGGTAATGTGTTTGAGTGCATTGTCACAGTGTTGTACATGTCATTGTGTCCTTCTCCATATCTGTAGCTGTCATGTGAGGTCCATACCATGGCATCCATTATGTGGTGTGGAGGGGTACACCGACCTACATGTCCATAGCTGACACACCATGTTCGCTGACACATACCATGTGCAGGTATTCCAGGGAAAGTGTGCCACTGTGAATATCATTGGGGCCACTATTGTACACATTTATGACCCTGTTCACCCCTGACACATGCAGTGGTGGGCAGCCAATCACATATCTGGTGGTTACTGGTGTAGGTGATTTGGAATGTGGTATGGTACTCCGGTTTTGACACTGGTGTTCACTCCATGCCTTTGTCACCAGGCACCTGTTGCAATACATCTGTACACATGTGCCTCACTCAGAACTTATATACATCTCTCTCTCTCTCTCTCTCTATATATATATATATATATGTATGTATATAGATATATCTATATGTATATATATATATATATATATATATATATATATATATATATATATATATGTCTGTATACATATACACATATATATATATATATATCAATGTACATATATTGCTATAGATGTGGAGAGGGGGGGCACAGAGGGGGTGAGAGTGACAGAGGAGGTGGGACAGGGTGTGTTGAAGGTCGTCATATACAGTCATACCTGTAGATAGTCAGATCAGTCTGTCTATGTATATGTATCTACATATATCTATATCTGTATGTGTGCATTACATATATATGTTTGTACAATATTCTATCTACATCTGTCTATGTATTCCTACATCTCTCTCTCTATGTATGTATACATATATGCATGTCATACATACATACGTATCCATATGATAGACAGGTATATCAACATGTTTGTCTACCATACTGTATACACACACTAACATACTGCTAAACATACATAACTGT
The DNA here is from genome assembly GCF_019279795.1 of Protopterus annectens. Classification (NCBI taxonomy): domain Eukaryota; kingdom Metazoa; phylum Chordata; order Ceratodontiformes; family Protopteridae; genus Protopterus; species Protopterus annectens. The sequence goes on from NC_056741.1 coordinate 939,339,683, forward strand.
GAAACCTACTTTGTACATGGCACTACAACCTACAATCAACCAACATTGATATGTGCACATAGATGCTCTCACATACAAATGTATGTACAGCCTTCACTGATAGTTGCTGTATGTCCCCTGCCCTTTACACATCTTCATATACATATGGATACAGACCAATGACACATATGGAGGGTTCACAGTATGTAGACCTTTATAGTATTACTTTACATTACCTGTGTTTGTCACAGCTGCTTGTGTTGCTGTCTGGTTCTCTGTCCTGCTGCTCCACTTCCCAGTTGTCAGCTTTCAGGTGGCTGTTGCTGAACAATTTGATTGTGTCTGCTTAATTGCAAGTTTCTCTGTCTCTGTCTCTGTCTGTCTCTCTCTCTCTGTCTGTCTGTCTCTCACGTCCTTCTCAGGGTGCAATGAACGTATTGCATGTGTGGACTGGGAGTACAGCATACTTTTGTAGGTATCTGCATATGCCCATGTGATGGCCTCTGCACCAATTGTTAGCCAGCATTTGCTAATTGCATGCAGCCAGTTGTGTACTGATTGCAGTTCTCACTGTGACTTCAGAACAGTGCTATAAAAACGTATGTGAGATAGACGTAGCCCTTTCAGATTTTAAGGGCAGGGACCATGCTGGTATGCTGTGGACAATGTTCTGTGAGTGTAAAGGTTGGTATCTCTCTCAAATTTCTAGCTGTGTTGTAGATTAACATTCCTCCATACATTTCTCCAGTTTCCTGTACTAACTGTGTATGTACACTGACACCTACAACTACTACTACTGTTAATGTGTGTGTATGTGCTTTCCTTTCACTTTTGTTTGCACTTTGTTCCTAAGGCTTCAATATTTGCCCTTTATAGTCACTACTTGTATGCCTGCTAGGTGTCCTGACTGTAGTGTGCTGCTGTAGCTTTCCTATTTTCCATGTACATTCACACCTTGGAATGCTTGCTATATCTGCTAGGGTGTTATAGCATGCTGTGTGGTCTGGCCATGGTGTGGGCCTTGACATCTATTAGGGTATTTGAGTATGCTGCTGAGCAGGCCCCAGAGACTCTCAGGTTCATCTGCTATCTGCCTCATGGAATGGTACATGTCAGTGGGGTACACCCATTAAATTGTCTGGTATGCTGCAGTTGTGACTGTGGGTTAGCATGAGCATATGTATTACTACCCTTATTCTGCCATGCAAGTGGTGGATACTTTCAGGACTCCATAGTTACCATTGCATGTGTTGTTACACCTTTCTGCCTACTGTTTGTACATTTCACATGGAGTCTGTGGGGCATACCTGTAAGTCATTCACTGTTGGTATGTCTAGGCTCTTAACTATTAAAATATGGTGTTGTCAGACCTCTCATGTGTACAATTATTTGCAGGTTGTCCACATTACTGCCTCATATTTTGGTCAATATCTCATGCACAGCTTTTTCTGGCAAATCACTCTGGGCTCAGGTTGGACTATAGTGTGAAACATTAAAGTTTCAGACTTCATACCCTTCCAAACATCCCACAAAATGCAGACGCTGTTACTCTCTGAACTGTCTGCATTTGTTGTAACATTATTTGTAATGTGTCCCTGGTTTTGGGCCTTTGCTCCACATATTTTATTACTTGGTCCAGATGTGTTCCTGTAAGAGGTTGTGGGGTATGGGCAGTGATTATCCTGCTGTGAGTATGTGTGTGGCTTGCAAGGTGCTATAGTGACATTATTACCTACAAGCCACCAACTAGCATGGCTATTTCTGTTCACACACTACTATTATGGAAATCCACTAGTTTTGATAGTAATTCTAAATGGCATGCTTTGTGTACTACACATCTATATTCCCTTTACATTCATTCCTACTATTACATGATATATTTATTTTAGCACAATGTTCTTGTATAAGATTCATGGCTTAGTGGTAAGTCATGCAAACTACTGTTTCCAAGGTCCTGGGTTTGGGACTGCCAGTGGGATTTTATTTTGCTTCTGAACTGACTACAAGACCTGTCAATCAAAGTGACTAAGGCACTTTTAAGCAGTTGTAACTGGGTTAGCGCTGGTTTGCGGAGCTCACGCATGCACTGGCGTTTAGCTCACAAGCACAAGCGCACACCCGCTTACAACCGCTTAAATGTGCTTACTCTTGCACACACCCATGCTATTTTCTTTGAAAGAAAAGAAAATGGGGAGACAGGAAAGTGGTGAAAAAGGGGTCACAAAGAGGGTAAGACAGTAGGGAAACAAGCTTGGGATGTGCAGGAGGGATGTAGGTAAGGCCCATAGCTGCCCATTTCTTCATCAGCAACAGCTGTGCATATGTATGTAATTTGGTGTGACATTTGAAACCTTCCACCCCTGAGAGAGGTGTCAGGACAACAATAATACTTGTTGTACAGCCAATTGTAATTGATAGGTTCCATGTCCAGCAGACATGTGTGCTGAATGGGCAGCTATGTATGGGGCGTAATTTTTTTGTGGGTACAGAGTGCCCTTTTTTTTTTTTTTTTCAGGTGAGAGTGTTATGTCAGGTGAAGGAAGTCAGTACAGCTGGGGAGGTAGGTTGGGTAGGTAAACAGACAAGACAAACAAGACGCATACAGGGGCGGTGTATGACACGTGTGGGGGGGGTTACACAATTAAAGGGGACGGAGGTTTGGATATCCAGAGCCCGTGAGCCCACAGATGGCAACAGTGGAACTGATATCTCCACCCATAGGCAGTTACCACTGTTCCTTCACTGCCCAGGACGGGGCTGTGCTGGGGGCTGTGTAGGCGGGGCAACAGGCATGCCCGTTAGTTGCGCCACCCGTGCTTCGAGCTGGCATAGGAGTTCGAGAACAGAGTCCCGAATCTCCCTACGCACCACACTCCGGACGCTATGGAGGGTGAATGGTGGTTCTCCTCCGGCCACACTTGCAGAGGGGGGGCGAGCCCCATCCTCTGCAGTGCTTCCACCCGCAGGTGGCACAGGGCCACCGGAGGAGGGTCCGGACTCGGCACTAGTGCCAGGTGCACTTGCCAGCTGAGGTGGGAGAGGTGGGTCCGCTGGAACCCGCCTTCCCTGTCGTCCTATGTTTTGCATTATGTCATGACAGTTTGGGTTAGTGACATATAATACCATTCACAATTAGTTGTAACAGCATGCATTAGTATTCCCATTAACCAAACACCCAGATATTCACACCATTGAACAGCATGCATAACACATGCATAATTTGAACAGAAATACACAGTCCAACAACATGCAGGGTTAATTGATGGCAACAGGCCATCGGGTGTGGATGTATGAACAGGGCAGATGCATCAACGGACATGCAAATATATATGACCCAACAGGACAAACGTCCAGGGGTGTTAATTGTGATTGCACATACCATTTTCACATGGAATGGGTTATATGTGGTTATAGGGTGGGGAAAAGAAAGTAATATTAACACCTTCAAATAACAATACATATGCTGTACATTTCTAATAGCTACAGTTATATACACACTACTGTTCTGACTACAGTTTCCTATATGATAACTATATCAACTTGGTGATAGGACTGTTACTGCAACATCAATATACATTTTATGGTTCTTCATACACATTCATATCTAGCTTTGTTCAGCTACATCATCCTGCTACATTTGCTTTATATAGCTGTAGACAAGTGTGGATGTCTGGTATATCAGACAATCATCCTATCTGCATATTGCAGACTGAGAGCAACATATCCAGATTTTGGGATACACATTCCAGATGCAGCAACACTTTGAACAGATTTTGCTGTTTGGTTTTGAATCTCACATGCATTTCATTCTGTCTTGACTGCAGTGTACTTTATTCAGGGGTTATTACTACTGTATTGCTGGATTCATGACACTTTCTCACACTCTCTCACTTGCTTTCATTTTACTATTCAGGATGGTACTTACTTCTAGGCTTTATTGACATGTTTTACCTGTAGTTATTACAATCCTTTCCAGCAGTCTCACTTCTGTCATGTTTCAGTATTTCCACAGGGATATATTTCACACATGTGATTTCATCATCCTCTGCAGCTATACTTTTCAGCCTGCTGCAGGTTGTGTACTATTTTCTTACAGGTAGGGCATTTTTATTTCAGAATATATGTCAGACAGTTTCATTTTTCGATTTAACTTACAGGCTGAAACACACTTTTGTAATCAAGCAATACTTGCATACACTTTCACACTGTTACTTGCAGATTTTATTCCTTACTGACTACACTGAACTCTTTTGCTGACTGTCATACTTTTATATTTCTTTACAGTTACTGGTACTGGATTACTGACCTGCCTGGTGGCGCAACCACACCAGCCTATCGCCATGGGCTCTGCGGTTCGCAGAACGGACACCTGCAGCTGTAATATAAATGAAGTAATATTGGAATAAACATCTCCATAATATCAGCTAGTTAAATTTTTTACATACATAATTAAATGTTACTTACTCAGTAGTGGGGCGTTGGATGTTTGCCGGGCCTCCTGGATCCAAAGGTTCAGTTGGTCCTGCTTGTGTCTCTTCAGGTCCGCATGATGGTGACGGACCTGCTCACCAGTCCTTGGAATCCCTGTGGCACTGGTGAGATCATGAGCCAACCGGTCCCATGCCTCGGCCCTGTATGCTCCCCAGAGGACCTGGCCCTGCATGAGTTGGGCCTCATGATTATGGACTAGGAGCCAGACCATGTACCTGGACTCCTCAACACCCCACCTCTGTGCTCAAAAGCAACTACCCTCTCCTACTCCTGTCATTCTGCCTGCAGGTCAGTTCTACAATCGTTTATGCTGTGTATTCCTGCCTATGGGGCTTATATAGTCTGTTTTTCCCACACATATCTGTGATTGGCCATTTTGGAATTGTATCAACTTCAGTAAACCTGCATTGTCATGCTCCAGTTTGTATTCATTCCTATATATTAGCTATTATTGCATTTCTTGGTACTGCTGTCATGGCTTAGTGGTTTGGTACCTTAACTATGGTGTATAGTATCTTGGGTTTGAACCTGGCCACTGTTTTTTATTTTTCATGACTGTCTAGACATGTTGATGGGTGTGTCTGTGTAAAGGCAGTTTTGATACAGCTTGCTCAACGTTGCCCGTCGGTTAGCTTGTTTGCGCGATGCGCAGCTCCTCGCAAACGGGGTATGCTGCTTTAAGCCTTATTTGGCTATCGGCACGCATATTACGCTCAGCTCAGTTAGGGGCACATAGATTTAGCGTGTTAGACCACTGCTCAGCTACGGGCACTCATTTTGCACCAGTTAAACCACTGCTCATCTACGGGCAGATGCACTCACTCTGTTAAACTGTAGCTCAGCTATGAGCACATCTGGCATTTTTTATTCTTTTGTTACCTCACATTTCTTCAATATAAATGGGCTATTTCATTACATTTTACATAAATTGTGGTTTATGTGTACATATTTGTCAGGGACTTGTTTCCTGCTTATTTTGCAAAAAAAAAAAATTGGTGTTGTGGGGCTCGAACCATGAATGCCTGCTCTTTAGCCAACATCTCTACCGCTACGCTATTGCTTTCTAGCTTATTTTGCATATTTAGTTCTTATCTGCTTTCCCACTGACTGCTAACTGTAGCTGCGCTACAGGCACGCCCGCGCAAACGAGTGCACTCACGGTTAAACATTTTTACAATTTAAAAAAAATATATAACATGTTCATTTATATATTTTATGTTCATAGTCTGTGGGGGCATGTGTTGTGTTGTGTTTATTCACATTTCCGTGGACTCTGTTGTGGGTGTTTACTTTGGGCACTTTTACACTTCTGCGGGCGTGTCCGCTTGCAGGGCTCGGCCTATGGACACTCCCCCTACTGTCTTACATGGACCGTGTTAGACTTAGGTGTGATTCAGCATGCTCTCATGAATATGCAAAGCATGCTGACATCACTCCGTTTAGCTGCAGCCTCCGTGTAAGAGTTATAACTCTTACACGGAGGCTTCGTGAATCCTGTCCATTGGTTTACATGGCTCAGAACACACTTTTAAGTTCTTTGTATTCCATGTTTTGGATGTTAGTATTATAGGGGGTGATACATCTAATAAAACAGAAAGGGCTGAACAGAAATGGATCTTGCTCTTGAATGCAGGGAAGCTGCCTGGATTAAATGGTGTTTATAGCCTTAAACCTTTCTTGAAAGCACAACTGCTTCAACATTAATGTTTTTAGACTTAGATTTTATTCGTACTGTTTCCTTTGTATTTATAACAATTCTTGCATTGTTTGTGTGTGTGTACCTTTTCATTATTTTATCAGATTTGCATATGGCAGCTGATTGGTTTTGCTTTCTTTTTAAACTCATGTCTTTCTACTTGTTTATTAGTCTGAAGAAGTGTTATTGCATACCGTGTCTCCAATGGCAATGTTTATGGATATGAGAGTCTTCTGGACTATGACCTGATATGGCTATGGCCTCTGAAGGCACTAAGAGTGTCAGGGCTCCCAAGTGGTGCTGTAAAGTGGGCAAAATATTTCTGTACATGATGTACAGAGACTCCTAGTAGTGCCTTCTGGGAAATTCTTATGGGGGCCCAGTATAAACTGGATTCTGTACAGCCTTGCAAGAGTGTTGGCTGTTTTGGCTGCTCCCTAATGTTCTGTTAAGCAGTGCAGGCATCACTGTAGTGACCTTTAGAGGTGCCATCTGAACCTTTTATGCCAACTGGAAAAAAGGTCAGAAAGAGTGCTCTGATATATGCTGTAAGTATCCAGGGTAGGTCGCTACAGTGCTATCGTCCATATAGTGAAAAAGTATCCTTGTAAGACACTTAATTAATGATGCTTGTATTTTTTATTGTTGCTTTTCAGCTGCTGAGCAGATTGAGGAAATAGGCTCCTATATTGGAGGAGGAGGATGGAATATCTAAAAAGCTGCATGGGTGAGTAGCATTACTGTACTTATATAGACAGGTTCTGTATAGCATAGTAGCTTTATATTACCCACTGAAATAATAGTGCAGAGTTAACTTTAACAACCAGATGTGATGCCACTATATACTGCATTGTACAGCCTCTTTATTTCTGTTGGCATGAAACCTAACATACACAGCAGACATGTTCAGGGGATCTAAGCATTTCACATTTGCAAATGTATGCCAAGCACAATATGCTCATACATCATGCCAATGACTACAAGGTGGCAGACGTGCAGTGCTGTTGTATCACCATGATGCAGTGAGCATTGCTGTACAGCAGAAGGTCCAATGGCATGAAGGCTATGCATTTAATCGTATTGGCCATGCATCAGTCCACTGCATGCTTATGGATGTACTGAGACTAATAAACCCATGGCATTTGTACATTACAGTAGCTTTGTTCCATAGTTTATATTAGTTTCCAATGCAGTTGTTACCCACCATATGCTGTCTTGTCTACTGCTGGCATACTGGTACAATATGCTTGCTAGCCTGTATAGTTAATAACAGTGTCTTTGTCTGCATGTTCTTTCTTTGTCCCTGTCAAACACAACAGGCCCACACTGACACATGTACACACATACCTTCCATGGCCTGCAATGATCCATGGTACCATACTGATGGTAGTATTATGTTGCCCCCAGCCAAATAGTACAATGCTATTGAACCCTTGCATGTACATCTTCCCAAAGGATATGATATTCCATACAAAAGTCATTATTGTGGACCTGGAACAACAGCATACCTAGCATCTGTTTATTCAACTGTAGGTACCTATATGGCTAATAATAAAAACACACATATTTGACTGCAGATGCTCCTCCTAGTCTCATCTTATCTGCTCATTCTGCTAGGCACTGAGAAATCAACTGTGAAGGCCCCCCTGCTTAGACTTTTAAAGTTTGAGTTATTTTCTGTTTCATACCATCCTGCTTACTTAGTGCACACTACAAAGTCTTTTTTTCCATCTTAATTTTAAAATTTTTAATATCTGGAATTAGGCTACCAATCACTGATGAGTCTTTGGACTACTTCTCATTAATCAGAGTGGGATTATTGCTTCTGTTTTTGCTCTCAGTGAGAGAAGGAGCAGAGTGACACTATTTCCCAGCATTCCTAGAGATACCAGTGACTGGAAAGCCTGAAAGTTGCTTCATAGGAGCCACCTTGAGATTAACGTTACAGCATCTCTTCTGACGAGAGACATTGGCTCCTGCTGGTCTCTGGTACAGCAGTGTGCTCGGGACTTCACTTGGTTTTCTTGTTGCAGTTTTCTCAAACCTCTCCAGGGCCTTTGTGCAGCTTGGCTAAAAAATGTCCTCTTATATTTTTTTTGTATTTAGTTAAGGAAAGAGCAACTAGTTTGCATATTATGGAACTCTGCCCCATGAGCTCAGTCTTACTCTTGATTTGTATTCTATATTCTTACTGCACCTAAGCCAGCCAGCTGAAAACCCTCATGTACCATCCCCTTGTAGATCATGAAATAAGGATCTGTATCTATGGATATGGACTTTGCTGCATCTTTGCAGTCAGGTTAATGGATATGGGCATCCTGAGGCAATGTAATAATTGTCTTATGCTTAGTGACAGTCACCTAATTCTTAAACATACTGATAAGGTATTTGAGAGATGTAGTTTCATTGTGTTACTGTAGACAAGCCTGTCACATGCAAGCACTTATAATACCAAATAGGTTATCAGAAACACACACAACACACACAACACACATAGTATGGACCAGACAAACAGAGCCATATATGCTGAAGCTCTTAAATGTAATCTTCCTAAACGCCAAAAGCACTTACAATAAGCATCATCAACAACATCAAAAGTAGTCTACCAAAACACCCAGCACTACACCTGCAGCCAGATCTCATGGTATCTCAACTTCTTTGCCCATAAGGCAGACCACCACACAACCCAATATTTTGGTCATAGGGGACTCCATTGTGGTGCACAGAGGTATTCCACTCACCAGACTGAATAAGGTGAGTAAGTACGGTCAGTTGCTTATCAGGAGCCAGGATCCGCCAGATCACATATGCACTCAGGTCACTGAAACACAAGTGCCAGTATGACTTGGTCATAGTTCATGTGTGTATAAACTACCTGAGAAGTACCTCCCTGGACTTTATGAAGAGAAGCATGATGAAGCTCTAGGACTATGTGTCAAGGCCTAGCATTGAACATCATCAATGTTCTCCAAGGGTGATGCTACAATATGAACAGGAAATAATTGACTTTAATAATTTGCTTAGTTGGGGTGTCATATTTGTCATCCTGGGAGCATATGGTTGATAGACTATGCTGCTTTGCCAGGGATGGGCTATACCTGCCCCCTCTAGGTTTTCTGCCTTTTTTATGCATTGCCATTCTGATAAACCTTCCTACATAGCAACAAACTAAATGTATTAACTGTTCAGTGCAAGGAGTCTAAACAAGAAACTTCACTCTCTGCAAGCCCTCCTTATCTTGGAGAATGTAGGCATCTGTGCAATTACTGAAACATGGTTTAAAGCTGCAAAGAGCATGCTGGCAGTTCAGGGCTATAATGCCTTCCACAAATTTAGATCAGCTACTGCAAAAAAGAGAAAAAGGTGGAGGTATCTTAATTTGCATAAAAAACAAATTCACCTCAAGGCTGGCCTATGATGTGCTTCAGCTTCTCCATATCCAAATTACCATAGGCAAATTCCCATATCATGTCCTTGCAAATTATAGGTCACCCTCTATGCCTAGGAAACCCATAACACATAAATGTTTGGGAGACACTCTCTATTAAACCATCCTGCTATAAACCGGGAATCATACAAGATCTCAAACATGCAGGTCCAGAAATTCCTGTACTTTGTAAACATAGACAACCTGGACCAGCTAGTCAATAAAACTCCAGGGGAGCTAATATCTTTGACCTGGTCCTCACAAACATAGGAAAATTATGCATCCCTTCTTGAGTAATGTTCTCACTGGTCAGGTTAGACCATAAAGCTGTCTCCTTTGAAAGAAAAGTAAAACCTGGGACCATGGCTAACCCTGGAACGTTTAGAAATTATTCTAAGGCAAACTTCCTACTATTAAGATTCACAAGATCAGAGATTCATAGATTATTACTAGGTTAACTGCCCTTGTGGGGCCATTTTAAGCCTAGCCAATTACACCATGTGAGAATCAAACCCTGGACCTAGTGTACGTAAGGTAAACACCTTAATCATTATGCAAACCCTGGTAAAATTATGACACCCTGGCAAAATGTCAAGCCTTCGCAAACCCTGAGAATACTGCTGATATCTGGAATAATTCGTAGAAATTCTGTACATTCATGTTAGTGGCTGCATAGTGACAGCTATACCAACCCAGAATAAGCACTGGATGAAGTAAAAAAAAACAAGCCACCATAGTAGAATCCCAGCTTCAAAAGGTTGTATAACAAAAGGAAGAAAATCATGGCAAAAATTAAGAAGTGCAGTGCCCAGCAAGGTAAAGACTCTCTCATCAATATAAACAAGCCTTCCAGGCCAAGGACAATCATTCCTTAGCTATGACTTTAACCTCAAATGCAACACACAATAATATGCCAAACTAAGTGTAAATGAAGCTACATATACTGAGCTGGAAGATGTAGCAAATCTACTTTCTGACAAAATTATCTGCAATTTTGCACCCCCCCCCCCCCAGACAACCCTCAGGAAATATCATCCACTCCCTCCAACTATCACTAGGGAACATGTCCTCAATGCCAAGGCCATGAACATTGCATTTATGGGCCCCAATAATAGCTTTGGATGCCTTCTTAATGGCAACAAACCTGACCTATCTGGACTACTAGAATCACTGCTAAACCACAGCATCCAACTAGGCTCTGTGCCAAGCAAATGAAGGATTGCAGCTGTCATCCCTCTGTTCAAGCACAAACTGGGCTATCTACTAATCCTGTTAACTACAGACCCATAAGTCTGACTAGTATTATGCAAGCCCATGAAAAGAATGACCATGGAAATATTAAGCAATGACATAGGAAACCTTCAGTCACTAGATCTGACCCAGTTTGGTTTTGTCAAGGGTAGGTCATGTCTACTCAGCCTGGTGGACTTCTTTGAGAAGGTCACCAAAGCAAAGGATGAGGGCAAAATAGTGTACACTGCTTACCTTGACATGGCCAAGGTTTTCAACACAAAACTCCACTTTGGTATTGTAGAAAAACTTATGAAATTAGGTATAAAACCCTATGTCTCCCACTGAATAGCAAGCAAGCTCACAGATAGGGCCAACAAAGTTAGGATAATTGAGTTTACCTTCACAAAGAGACTAGTTATTACTGGAGTCCCTCAATGTTTGGCGCTGAGACTCTCCTTTTTGGCATCCACCTCTCTAAAGTCAAAGCCAATATCAGGGGCATCTATCTGACCACGTTTACAGATGGTTACAAACTAGGCACAGTCATAAAATCCCCTAAAGAAACAAATATCCTCAAAGAAGGCCTGTCACAGACTATTAACTGGTGCCACAGCCACAGTCCAATGTTCAGTTCCAGAAAATGCTTAATAGTATCCTTTAGGCAGATGGCTACTTCTGGAAACTAACTCACTGATAATATACTCCCCTAAGAGTTGATCCAGTGGTCAGGGATTTGTGATTGCACTTAGACAGTAACTTGGCCTTTGGCCATCATGGGTCTGTGGTAGTCCAGAAATCATTCTATGTTGTCCAACTTTTAAACAAGGTCCAAAGATGTCATTATTTCACTTTACTCAAAACTCATCTGACAATTCACTAAGTACAATGTCCCCTTTGGTATGTACCTGCTAGGCATATGCAACAACTGGAACATCCACAGAAGTTCCATATGAAAAGAATAGTTAATAAATATATCCTCTGTAGACTGCCTCAAAGCACTATCCCTGTACTCAAGTCTACTACAGACTGATGAAAAGCAATCTCTTCCTGGCCAACAAAGCATCCTCTTATCCAACTATGATTGACCTGTTTCACACTCGCAAAATAAATAGCAGCAGAGTTACCTGATCTAGGGACCTAAACCTTGTCTGCAAGAAAAATTGGACATATTGTAGGGACAGGTATGCTTCCCAGAGATGACCATTTCTCTGGAAGAGGATTCTCATCTATGTGAAGGAGAGTTCTTCCCTAATGTAGCTCAAGTGCAACTTGAACCAATGTATGAAGAATCAAAAATGTTCCTTTTGTCTGTCCACTATGTCTCTAGTAGAATGAGATAACCTGTAAATGCTTGATCACCCATATCCAAGCCTATATGTATACTTCTTAAAATAACCACTGGGCATAAAGACTTGTCAGATACATTTGACATGCAAGGCTAGGCCTAAAAAGGCTCCCTGCGGTCATTAGACTAATAGTCACCTATAAGCCTATAAATATACTAGACAGTATTTCTGTTTCCTCTCTCTCTCTGTCCTTGTATGTCCTTTTATCTTTTTATTTGATGCTTTTTTGTCATTTTTTCCATTTATGTTATTGTTTTACACATTGTAAGCCACACATGAACCGGTGTGCCAGTGTTCTCCACTCTGTCATCTTGCCTTACTTTCTCCTACTGGCTCACTATTTGTCTTCAGGCCTGTCTCTCCCTTGAGTCATTATCATCATGATCATCAGTCCCCTTTTTCCCATTTCCTACATGGGGTTGAGGAATCCTGTTAACTGCCACCATCTCTCTCAATTCAATGCCACACTCCTGCCTTCTTCAACATTCATGCCTGACCATCACAGATCTTCTTTCACACAATCCATCCACCTCTTGGCAGAATGTCCTCATCTCCTCTTACCTTCTTCCTGTCTTTACAAAATCTTCTTCACCAGATTGTCGTCTCCTTTTCTGCACCTGCCCGAACCACTGTAATATGTTCTCTTTGACCTTTTCTGTAATTGGAGCTACTTTGGATTCATGTCCTCATTTCTTCGCCTGTCCCGGAGTGTGCATCCTACCACCCTTCTTAGGCACTTCATTTCCATCACCTCTAGCTTCTTCAACTGTTCTGCCTTTACTGCCCAGGTTTCTGTACCATACAGTAGTACAGGTCACACCACTATCTTGTACACCTTACTTTTCAGCTTCTTTGGCATTTTTCTGTCATAGACTACACCTGATACTCTGTGCCAGTTAGCTGCAGCCCCTCTGATTCTAGCTTTGACCTCTTCATTCAGACTTCCCTTCTCCTCAACCACCCCTCCCAGATACTTGAAGCTATTTACCTGTTCCATTATCTTCCCTTCTATCTCAATTCTCAGCTTTTCTGATTTCCCCAATCTGTTGCCATTATCACAGTCTTATCTGTGCTTAGTTTCATCCCATGTGACTTCAGTTTTGAATTCCATTCCCCTATCCTTTGCTGAAGTTCTTGCTCAGAGTCTGCCTGTAATGCCACATCATCTGCATACAGCAACGTTATTGATCTGTCTCCTCCAACCTGTTTGCTAATGTAAAGCAACTATCACTGATGGCCAGATGCCTCCATTCAAAGAAACAATAATTCTAACAGTAAAAAAAGAAAAAAGAAAAATAGGAAACGCAGGCAAGGCTCCAGATACTCCAATATACTTTAACAAAACACACAGGTGCTTTCACCAAATGCTTCTTCAGGTGTATTACAAAAGACCATTTAAAACCAACATATTTAACTGCTCAAATTAAAATTACATGACTTGGCTACTACATTTTTAAAGGTATATTCATCTATGAGACTTTGATCTACACAGGTCATAATCTACAAACATATGTAACCAAAACCCTTTCTTCAAAAACAATAGAGCTAGTTAAAGCTGATAATACAAATAAAAGTAACTAAAACTGACAATGTTCATAGCATATATAAAAACATTGTTCTCTACTCCCAACCCTCATCTACGTAATGGTCTTAATTTCAAAATCGGTCTTAATGGGACACAGTCATTAAGCCCATGACCAGCATCTGCTCTTAACCAGACAATCCACTGGGCTTCCAATTCTTCTGTTATAATCCTAACATCTCCACCTCTCTTATTTTCATGGCTCATGGCTATGACCATGGAGCTAAACCTATGTGAATTGGCTGTATTGCTGACATGCTTGGCTAATGCATTAAACTTGCTCTTCTTCCCTATGTGGTAGATATGTTCCCTGATTCTCTCCTTAAACATCCTATCCATTTTCCCAACGTAACATTTTTTTGCAAATTTGGCAGACTGCTAAATATACCACATGTGTTGTCTCACAGGTGGCACCTAACCTAAAACTATGCAATACCCCTGTGTCTGGATGTCTAAAGCTCGAGCTACTATCTACACAGGAACAAAATGAACATCTGCCACATGGTACAGTTCCCCCTTCCTTGACTTTATTTCCTGAGTCCCTTGATACACATATACGTCTCTTAAATGACTCTGGTGTTCTGGATCTAAAAATCTACAAACCTGTTTATCTGTTGTTAAAATATTCCAGTTCCTTCTAATAATTTCAGTGTACTGCATAAGATTTCTAGAATAATCAAAGCACATGCTTAATTTTTGATTACCCATACCCAGGCCATGCTCAGTATTCACCTGCACAGGTTCTGAAAAGTAGGGTTTCGCCCTAGTTTGTCTCAATCTAGTAACCTTATAAATATTTCTTCTTACCATGGCCTCATCATACCCTCTATTAACTAAATCAGCTCTCGTAACATTAACTTGTTGCTGGAAATCTTCATCCTTAACATTAAGCCTAGATGCTCTGTATATTTATTTTTGAACCACATTCCTAAAAATATACTGCGGATGCATACTTTTCTTGCTGAGTAAATGGTTCACATGGCATTTATTCCAGTAAAGCCTAGTGCCAAACTTATTCCTATTGTCCTTGAAAATAGTTACATCTAGAAAATCTATTTCTGAATATGACCAGTGCACTGTAAATTTCAAAAATTGTGTAGAATCATTAATATAATCTACAAACTCCATCAAAGTTTCTAATGTACTACTCCATAATAGAAACAGGTCATCTACAAATCTCAAAAAAAATAAAATATGCGACCTGTATGGTCCATTAACCAAACTCTCAACTTCCCATGTAGCCATGACAGCATTGGCATAGCTATTGGCACACAAGGTGCCCATAGCTACACCATTAAGCTGCCAATAGACATTGTCTCTAAACATAAATATATTATTTTCAAGCACCAATTGCAAAAGTGCTCCCATCTGTTGGATTTTACCTATATTGAAATCTGAATTATTCTTCATATACTTAATGGCGCTCTCTCTACCCAAATGATCGGGGATTACAGTAAACAATGAGACCGCGTCCAGGGTAACTAACATGCACTGGTAAGGTAAATCATTATTGTGTATGAAATTAAACAGATCTCTAATAACTTGTTCCGTATCTCTCAAAATGTATTCAGATTTATCAAAAAGAGGTCTAAGATTTTTCTCTTCAAGGATGGGTATAGATTCTGTGCACCAGTTTCTCCCAGCTACAATTGGTCTCATGGGAGGGTTCCTATCATCCTTGTGTATATTAGGCAAACCTTGTATCAATGGTATGGTAGGCTGTGACATCACAAAATATTTTTGATCTATCATACCCAGATATTCTAACTCTTTAATTTCAACTTCTATCCTCCTAATCATTTCTGTAACTTGAGTAGGTGAAATCAACTCATAACAATCAGTATTACCCAACATGTTATACATTGCTGCATCATATTTAACCTTATCCATCACTACTATCTGGCCGCCTTTATCAGCTGGTCTGATAATATCTGGATTCTTTTGTAAACATTCCAGTGCTGCATATTCCGCTCAAGTCAAACTAAAATGTTTCCATCTCTTATTACTGGAAAGTTGTGTGTCATGTACTTTATACTCCTCATTAATGCACAATTGTTCAAACGCATTTATCAGTGAATTGGACTTAGGTATAAAAACACTAGGTTTTTTGAACATGTGATCATCGACATTCAACCCATCTGCACCATCATCAAACATTAATTGCAACGTCAAATTATGAGTAAACTGCTTAATATCAAATATTACTTCAGTGAGGTCAGAGTCAGCAGAGGGTATAAAAGATAACCCTTTGTTCAAAACACAACTCTTCTTCCGACTGTCTATAACCAGATAAATTCAAAACCAACTTTTGGCATTGTAAAACACTTTCTTTATAATGTAAGGCCTCACCATTGCACTCTCATGCTTCCTCTTGGTTCATATACGGCCTCTGCCTCTCTGTTGCTCTCCTCCCATGTTTGCTAATGTAGTCCATCATCAGTATGAACAGCAGTGGGCTCAGAGCTGAACACTGGTGTACACCCACTCCCACTGTGAACCCCTCTGTAAGGCCAAACACTGTTTGTACTTGAGTTATTGGGTTCTTGTACATAGCCTGCACTAATTCTACCAATGTTTCTGGGATTTCAAACTACCACAGTACTGCTTAGATCAGCTTTCTTGGGACCTTTTCATGTGCTTTCTCCAAGTCTAGGAATGCCCAGTTGGACTCTTTCCTCATCTCTAGCATCTTCTCAACTATTTGTTCTACTGCAAACATCAGATCAGTTGTGCTGCATCCTGATCTGAATCTGAACTGCTCATCTCTCAGCTTACATTCTACTACTTATGTGTCTGTTATCATTCACCCTCTCCAGAACTTTCATGCAATGTGATAGGAGTTTGATGCCTCTGTACTGCCCACAGTTGTGAATGCCCCCTTTGTTCTTGTACACTGGCATGAGTATGCTTATTCTCCAGTCTTTCTCTCCAGATTGCTACTAGTACCCTCAGGAGCCATTTCTCCCCTATCACAACCAACGTATTTATCATATTTGCTGTGACCTCAACAGAGCCAGCTGTTTTCCCTGACTTCATTTTCCTTAGTGCTATTCTTACTTCTTCGAGTGTGGGCTATTCTTCACTCATTGTAGGCTGTGTCTGGGGCAGTACAGCTTCTGTGGGGTATTCTTCATTTAGAAGCTGCTGGAAGTACTCCTTCTATCTGCCTTTGTCCTGTGAACCTGTGAGCAGGTTGTTGCTGGCATCCCTTATGAATGGTGTCTGACTGTCTTCTTTATCTTTCTGTCTTTGCCTTGCATCCTGATGTAGTTTATTTGGGCCATCGACTGCATCACTTTCCAGAAGTTGGTAGACTGCCTCTGATGCCCTATTCTTTGTGACTGCAACTCCTTTCTTAGCTTCTTTGTTAGCCAACCAGTATTCCTTCCTAGCCTGGTTAATGTTTTCTATCTCCCACTTTTTCCTGCACTCCTCCTTTCTTTTGATGACTTTCTGGACTTCTGCATTTCACCACCAGCTTTCCTTATGTACCTTATTTCCATCCCTGGCTCAACCACATATCTGTTCTGTAGTCCTCACACATGCTGTTTTGAGGTGCTGCCATTCTTCTTCAACTCCACCTATTCCCTCCTCATATTGGGGTGCTAGAGCCCTGAGTAATTCCTTGAACTGTTATACTTTCTCTCCAGTCAATGTCCAGGTCTTCAGCCTGGTCTCTTTTGACCTTAGAGCCTTCTCTGACCACTGATTGCAGCTGATTGTGGCAATCAGTGGTTTCTGCTATGGGTGGACTGTTTCACTGGGGATGACTTTGCAATCATTGATTCTACCCCAGTGCCTTTTCCTTACTAGGAGGAAGTCTACCTGAGTTGCATGTTGGCCACTCTTGTATGTGATCTTGTGACTGCTTCTCTCTTTCTGAACCATGTGTTGGCCACTATCAAGCCGTTTGCCAGACAGAAGTCTAGAATGGCCTCTCCTTCTTTATTCCTGTTACCCAACCCATGTGGACCCAGGCAGTCCTTGTATCCAGTTCTGTCTGTCCCAATATGTGCATTTAAGTCACCCCATTATCAATTTCAATTCATGTTGTCCTGCTTTATCTAGTAGGTCCTGCAACTGCTGTCTGAATGCCCTCTTTTCCCTCATTATCACAACCCTGATGTGGGGCATAGGCTGAGATTATGAACACTGCTCTATCATTACACTGGAGTATGCGTGCTATGTGTCTGTCACTAATTCTGATGATATCACTCATTGCTTTTTGAAGCTTCTCTCTCACACCAATTCCCACACCATTTCTAGCCTGTCCCCCTCCTGAGTAGTAGACTATGGATCCCAAGCCAAGTGGCTTTGCTGCACTACCCTTCCATCTTGTCTCTTAGATACACAGGATGTCCAGCCTCCTCTGTATCATCATTTCATCCACAAATGTCTCTTCTTTGAGTGATGGAGGACATTTGGTTTGGTAACCTGGTGGTGTCCATGGTGGTGTCTTATGGTTGATCACCAGAGATGGTGGTATTTCACCCTCTGTTACATCACCTGTAGGTGACATTTTGTTATGCAGCAGCTGTTGGATGAAATTATGTCATGGCTTGAGGACACTGGCTTGATATCTCTGCTGGCTGGCTGGAGAATGTTCTTGTATGCCTAGTAGAGCTGAGCCACTATGTGGCATGGCCTGTTATGCCATCTGAGGCAGAACTTCATAAAGAATTCAGTCACAACAGAGACTGAACTATGGCTGTCCCCCACCTAGATATGCATGATGAGAAACAGAGACTCCTCCCTCTTTCCCATCACGGTGTTCTCCTTTGTTATGTGTTGCTTGCCTCCCCTGTTTGTTGTTCAGTCCTCACAATCACCACTTGTTCTCCCTTTATTAGTCTGCATGCCCATCCACTGTCAACCTCCCTTTGTGTCAGTACTTCCCTTATTTGTCTTTGTCTGTGTTTTATGTTTGTTTTTGTCCCCCTACTTCCATTGCTGTACTATTTTCTCTTCCCTTAACTTCTCATTACATCCCTTCCACCTAGTCTTCTTAAAAGAAAAGAAAAAAAAAAACTAAAAAAGGCAACTGCCCCCCCCTCCAAAAAAAAAAGTGTAGGGTTTCTCTCCTTCCCGCTCCCACAGTTTTGATACCTGTGCCCTTCTGTATGTTCCTCTGCTTGCCCTTCCCCTTTCTTACTTTTTTTATTCTTATTTCCTCTGCATTTAAATGAATATAGTGACTTGCAGCAATTCTTGTAGCATTGTGAGGTTGGGTATGTTCAGAATTTCTATAGCAACACCTGTGAAATCCCTCCAACCCATTCACCAGCAGTGTTGCAAGAGACAAAACTGTACATCCCCTACGAAGTGCAATACTGCTTCATGTATCTGCATATTCATGCACTGGGAAGGATGGTGCATGACTGAAAAATTCCTTAAAGTTCAGAAATGCTGTTGAGTACATCTCAAATTGATTGAAAGGCATGCTTCGTGGCATTAGGATTATCAAATTAAGATTATCACTCGCATTGATCGTGTAACATATGATGGTTTTTAATTATTTTGATTACATCCAGTGTGCATTAGAACTCATTTAAGCACAATGCTGTTTCAACAACACGAGGGTCATTTTTTGCTTCTTTTCATGGTATAGCTGACTTTACAGGTCACATATTCCTACAAATTAATTGAATTGTTTACAGTATTTATGTATTATGCTGCTTTAAGAGATGCTAACCTGTTGCTATACTAAATGTCACGTGTTAGTCTGTTTTACTTTGTCTATGTGGAAGTGTGAATGATATTTACATTTTTTATTGTTAGACCACCATTTTCTTCATTTTTTTTTTGTTAGATGTCTTCCAATGAGTAATTAATGAACAAAACATGCTGTTACTGCTGAAAAACGTTTTATACTACATCTCTTATTCTAAGTTTCTCAAAGAAAATGATTTAGAAATGATGCAGACTATTTTTTATAATTATAATTCTACATGTGCATAATAACTTTTCAAGTGCTGCAGATGACAGTTATGATCATTTAGGCCATTACTTCTTTGACTGTAAACTCTGTTTGTAATTTAAAGAGAGCATATATAAATGCTGTTCATTAAAACATGGTAACTTACTTAATGGTGAGGGAAGGGTGGTGGTATAGGAAGAAAGGATAACAAGTAAAAGGGAAGTACAGGATTACTTCTATGATTGGAAGACTGACTTTTATCAATGCAGTCAAGTACTGTAGAACAAATCTCAGCCTACTCTTGTAAGATCATTATCCTACTGTATAATCTTTTTTATTACTTCTCTTAAAATACTCATTGGAAATAAGACTGAAGATATGAATACTATATAAATGGCAGGTAAACATTGTTGTAAGATGGACTCATGATGCATCCAACAATCATTAAAAGAATGCATAGTCTGCAGATTAGGTTCTGCTACAAGTATTTACTTTCTTGTAGCTGGAGACCTATTTGATTGCTACCACTTGCTCTTAATGACACGTGCCTTAATTCCGACTAGCTTAAACCTATATAAATAGCAACCCTTCCAGCAACTTGACCCTTCTGAACTGCATACCCTTACCAGCACCCTAACTCTAACCCAAAAACTCCCATCTGTTCTCAAACCCTAACTTGAACCTCACTTCCTCAGTCTAACTGTAACACTGCTCTACTGCTCCCTTACCATAAAGTCCCCAATTACTCACTAAATCTAAAATTTCTCATTACCCTTCCATAAATATACATCCCTCATTGCTTCCTAAATCTAAAATTCCACTTCTCCCTACATTTAAAATCACTGTGCACTCTCTGCTCCAAAACTCCTCTTCTGTTCCCTAACCCTAAACTTCTTACCTATTACCTAAATCTAAAACTCCATGGGAATATGTCACTTCAGTGAAAGTACTCTTCACTGAAACTACTTTCACCAATAGTGGAGTTTGCTTTTTTCTCCATTGTTGTGTGATCTCAGAGTTGATATATATAAGCCTAGGTGGTATGGAGGGTGTCCCCCCATGGGGGGCTTGACCCCCTCAAAAAATGTTGTTGTAATGTTAGCCTTCTGCAAATGGTTTTCAATTTTTCCATTAGTCGAAATTTCCTTTGACAACTCAACATGAATCCAAACTTCCCTCCAGTTCCCTAAACCTAAAGTCCTCAATCACTTACTAACTCTAAACTCTGTTCTCTCCCCCTAAACCTAAAACTTCCTCCTCTACTCACTAAACATAAACGCCACTCCAAATTACTGCCTGAAACCACATGCTAGACTCCCACCCCCTACAACTCCCTGCCTGTCAAGGTAGCTGCACTTACTTTGCCCGATCTTGGCTATGTGTTCAGCTAAGGTGTGATAGCTCCACTGTCTCTCTCTCTCTCTCTGTCTCTGGTTGATTATCTATTGTATTTTGTGATACATAGTTGAGAACAAAAATCTGTCTTATTACTAATGAGAAGGTTTAGAGGTGAATGGAATATATTCATGCTTCTTAACTGTCCATTTTTTTCCTCATATATTTGGTCTGTTCCTCATAAAATTTGTGTTTTTCTGTCACATCACTGAAAATTGAAGTAATTAAATAATGATATACACTCAAGTTTCAGACTTCATGTCCTTCAAAAAAATCCTTGGTAAAACAAATCCTGTTGTTCTAGCAACTTTCTAAGTTTATATGAGTAATATTTAAAATCTGTCCCTATTTTAGCCTTTGTCCCCCAATTATTTTAAGCTTTGTCCAGATTTCTTGCTCTAAGAGGTTGAGAGCTACGAATATGTTACAGAAATTCTTCACTCTGTGATAGTTTTCCCAAGTTTACTATGATTTTATCCTGAAAATAGGAACTGTTTAAGAACCTGTTAAAAAACTCTAACATTCAACCAGTAGAATAATAGGAACAAACCAGCCTGCTGTTGGTCATTAAAGTTAATTTCTTAGAAGTTCAGCATGCCATTTGGAAAAATATTTTCATTATCAGCTTAATGCTCAAGTTAATTACATTTGAGGTACACAGATATTATTTTGGATACACCAAGATGTCTTACAGCATTTAAAATCCACTGCATAACTACATATCCAGGGTCATCACTTCAGTTTCTACTTCTCCAGTGGAATTATTAATGGACATTTTATTTGAAAATTATTCTGCGTGTATGCCTAAATCAAGTGGCACTTCTGTTCTTAAATAGAACAAATAACTGCCTTATCTCTGGGCCTGTCTGTACTTAACACAGCAGAAAAATTCAAATTGTTATGCTCAAGACATGAATGAAAATATTAGACAGCAAATTCAGTTTATGTTTGATTAAAAATACATCCAGCGTTAAGGAACCTTTGGTGTATATATCTTTGACCACAAACAATGTAAACATTAGTGTGAAGCTTGAAAATTCAGTTTTCCATGCAATATCAAAATTTCATGTTCTCCACTATATATTTTATACGTCTGCTAAAATGCATGCTAATGTGTTCCACTAGATTAGAAAGGTCATAAAACTAATTTTAAAGTTACTCTACCTGAGATGTTGATGGATGCTATAACCTCAGCTTAAATAAAATACGTTATAAAACACTGTCCCTGGAATTCAGAAACATGATGAGCTTGGGCCAACTGCTGTTCATTTATTAGACTTGATGAAGTCCATGGTTCAGTAAGAATTAACATTGTGGAAAAGCATTGTGAGCCCAGCAACTCATTAAATATCTTATTCTTAGCCACAACAGGAAATGCAGTAAGAGCATGCAATGCCTTGAGTATTGGTCACAGTATGCAATAAATACATTTTGTAAACTTGGAGGGGGGGGTGCACCTCAATGCAGCTCAGAGTGTTTATGCTTGAACAGAAGTAGTAAGATGGAAAAGGTAACTAGCAGGTTTGAAGTGACAGTACAGGTTTTGTCTATTTTTTGACCACTCAATGGGCGGAAATGGGAGTACAGGAAATTTATGAAAAAGGGGGAAGCGAGCAGAGGGAAACACATAATTGGAAATGTTAAAGAATGAACTGGATGGAGCTTAGGAAGGTATTGTGAAGATTTGGTGTGCCCATTTTAAACAGATAGAGAGAAGATAAGTTGGACGAGGAAAGTTGAAAAAAGCGAACAAGGTTAGGGTAGGTAGAAGGGGCACATGAACAAACATAGAAGACAGATCAGATTGATAGATGAGATTCTAATACACTGAGGGAGGGGGCAGCACAACAGGGTGGGAGACATCAACAAACAGGAAAGACCAGTAATGACTGAACTGCCAGCAAGAGTGGTCATACAAATAAAGGGAGGGGGAAACTGGCATGGGGATAGGGTGGATATTTCATGGGCCTGCACCCTGTTTATATTGGGGAAAACTAAAGACCCACTTTGAGCACCCTAGCCACTGGGTCTTGGCTCTGATGATACCAGTGTGGATCATGAAAGTGATACTATATACTGCAAGATGAATTTTTCCAAGTGGCCGGTGTGGGCATCAAAGTGCTGGTCCACCAGCTTCTTGACCATCTTATCTAGCTTGGTCCTATTGATATAGAGGTCTGCACCACTGGCAGAGCCACCAGCAGGACCCAGGGCAGACCATGCCAGTGAAACCCCACTAGGGACACAGCTTGAGGACCTATCCTCCTCCTTCTCCGCAGGTATATGTGGAGACACAGCCCTGTCAGCCTGCTGTTAGGATGGGAGTGATGGTGCTGGCTGCTGTGGGCTGGTAGTGTTGCAGATGTCACTGTACAAAACACGAAAAAAAATAGAAAAATCAAAATAATCAGAAAAGATATTCACACAGAGTGTGGGGTGGGAAATGCAACCATAAGATTACATACAGTACTTTATAGCCCCAAACAATATGACCTCAACATTGACTGCTGATCTTAGAAGAGTAATCTGAGATTGTTCTACAATACATGACTGCATTGATAACAATCAGTCTTGCAATCATAGAAATAATCATGTACTTCCATTTTACTTGTCTTGTTTTTCTAAAGCACCACCCTTAATTCACCATATGCTAGCATGTTTTAATGAACAGCATTTATATATGGTGTCTTTCAAAGCCCCATTAATTATAAGCAGAGTTTAGACTCAAAAAGTAATGGTAAAACAGGGCCGGCCCTTGGTCAACTGGTGCCCTAGACAAAATGGCTCCACAGCTCCCCCCACCACCACCTGGTGTCCCCATCCTGGTCTACATACACCATCCAGATTACTTTTTTCTCACAGTTCATCTTACTCTTCAGTTTTTTCCTGTGTTCATTCAACACATTTTAAATAAACAACTTCTTTACTACAAAAAAATAAGCTAATAAATGCTGGAAAAGTGCTCCTGCTACAGCTGTGCCCTAGGCGGCAGCCTAGTTGGCCTATGCCTAAGGCCAGCTATGGGTCTAAATGATCATAACTGTCATCTGCAGCTCTTGAAACATTATTTCCCACATCTACAATTACATAAATTCTCAGTTAACCAGCACCCATGGGGATTGGTAGATGTCAGATAAGTGTAGTTTCTGGTTGCTTGAGAATCACTATTAAAAATAGACCTGACAAATACAGTACTCTATACTATACCATACCACCATACCATAAACACTATATTGACTTGATTTTAATATTGAAATACAGTAATTAAAAGCTTGGCTGGAATAAAAATATTTTAAACTTATATTTCTGCTAGAAAGTGTGGCACTAAGAACGGTTTTCAGTAGCATGCTGAGTGGATTGGAATTGAATGAATTGAACAGAGAGAGAGAGAGTGAATGCATGTATAAATGCAGATGTGACTGTGTGTGAGAGATAGGAGAGATGTATGAAGGCTGAAGAGAGTGTGTGTGAGAGATCGGAGAGGGAGAAAGAGTGAATGAATGCATGTTTGAAAGCTGAAGAGGCTGTGTAAGTGTGAGAGATCGGAGAGAGAATGTGCAATGTTATGCAAACTGACTGAGTGAGTATGGAGCAAGTGTTGACATTTTAGTGACTTGACTTGTTTGGTTTAACTTGTTCTTGGGTTGGAAAGAGAGGGAATTTATTTGTATCATTCTTTTTAAAATTCAAAAACTCTAAAAATGTAAGGTATGTTTCTGCAGGGGGAAAACAAAGTGCAACACATGAAAAACTGAAGTGTTCATATTGTAGTATATCCCCCAGATTCTGCAAGCCCTGCACTGCATGCAGGATTAGTGCAGGAGCTCCAGCAGGCAATATGTCTGCGGCGATCCAGGAATAATCTGTAGGGGCATGCACAAGTGCTCCTGCACTAGTCCTGCACGGACTTAGCCCCCGTATGCAAACTACCCCATTTGAAGGAGACATCCATGCAAATTAGGTGAATTTGCGATCCAGGAAGCTGGAAACTGGCTGTGCAGGACTAGTGTAATCTGCAGAAATGTACTCTGGCAGTAATGGTGTACATTTCTGCAAACTACAAAATGGAGCCATGACAGCTCCAAATAAAGGGTGGATATCATGTAAAAAGCATGCCAATGGCCAGCTATAAGGCCATTGGCATGGAAAACACTTGGAAAAAGAAATCAACTTTTATTTATTTTTTTTTAGCTGATCTTGGCTGTTTAAACGTAGGGCAGAGGTGTGCAAATGGGATTGGGGGGAAAATAAGAAAATAAACATAAAATAAGCATTCTAACTAAAATCACTATTCTGCCATTATATGCAGTGGCAGGCAGAAGACAACATGGCCAGTAAATAGTGGTTGCTAAAGGGTGAGGCTCAGTGTGGGACATGTAACTATGCATTCGCAGACAAGCTATGCAAATGAGGGGAATGACAGTGAATCCCAGATTTCCCCGGCATGTTAGTCAGCTCCCAGCAGTGTAAGAGCAGGAATAGCTTGGTGCAAGCCTAGGAGTTAGCTGACATCATTGGAAGAGGGTGTTAGGCATACTGTAAGTGAATCAGAGCCCTGTGGCTCAGGTTTGCTCCTAGCTTAGCAGAGCTAAGCAAGGGTGTGTGTCTGAGGCTGCCTAGTACACTTTACATTGCCTAAGCTGGTGTGCGCGCCTCGCACTGGGTTTTAAAGGGAAAAAAAAGTAAACCAGGAAATAGCAGCTCTGTGCACATTTGAGCACTGTGTATGTACGGCGTGCTCCCAGGGTTAAACAGGAAGGCAATGGGAAGGGAAAACAGCAGTTGGAAGGTAATCTAGGAGAACTAGCAAAGCTGGCAGGTGAAATGTATCAGAATCAGCCAATTACACAAGCAGCAGACCAGCCCAGCCCAGAACACTATTATAAACTATGCAAACACCTTTCCCTCCGTTTTTTTCCAGACTCTGCCCCACCGGTGTATACAAGCGGGGAATGTTTAACAAACAAAACAACAAAATGATAGGGGGTGCAATAGCTATCATACAACATGTGGAAGAGGCTGAGGGTGGTGAGGATGTGAATGCTGTTGACCAACCCACAGTGAGGAGACAGAGAAGAATGTACAGACCCACGGTAACCTACCAGGGGCTACATGAGCTTGAGATAATGGAGTGCTATAGGGTGGACAGGGACCTCTTACAGCAAATTGTTGAGCTGTGCTGGCCACGCCTGACACACAGAACTAACAGAGGGGAACCCATCCCAGTGGATACCAAGGTATGTGTAAGGCCTAAGAATACTAGCTACAGGTACCTTCCAAATGCCAACTGGGGATATAATGGGGATCTCACAGGCATCAACATCCAGGGTACTCCATCAGTTTCTGGATGCCATGTCAGCACGTGCCGGTGAGCACGTATATTTCCCCAACACCTGTGAGGCATTTGCTGGCAATATGCAATTGTTCCACCAAATAGCAGAATACCATGAGATAATGGGTGCTATAGACTGCACGCACATATGCCTCAAAGCACAACCCGATGAGTGGGGTAGGGTCTACATCAACTGCAAGGGCTTCCCCTCCATCAACTGCCAGGTCATGTGCGATGCCCAGGGCATAATAATGAATGTGTGTGCTGGCTGCCCTGCAAGCTATCATGATTCCCACATCTGGCATCTGACGCAGCTGTACCAGAGATTTGCCAGTGGTGACATCCGTTACGGTCACCTAGTGGGGGATGCTGGTTACACACTGGAGTCGTGGCTGATGGCACCCATCCGAAATGCACACACACCCTAACAAGAACTCCATAATGAGGCACACGCACAGACCAGAATTATAATAGAACATGTGTTTGGGATGCTCAAGTCATGGTTCCAGTGCCTGGACACATCCGGTGGAGCCTTGCAGTGCTCACCAGCCGCATGTACCCAAATTGTCTTTGTATGTGCCATGCTGCACAATATGATCCTGCGGAAACAGCTGCAGCAGGAACAGCACGGGGCAGGGCCACACAGCCCCCACCATTGCTAAGGCCTGCACAGGCACAGAGTGACGTGGAGGAGGAACAACCTGAGCCTGCCCCAGAAGGTAGAAGGAGGCATGCCCAGTATGCCCTGGCCTTGGCAAAGAGACAACGCATATCACATACACTGACACAGGATGGACCCAGGGAATGACACCTCTCTCTGCCTCGCACATACAGTAAAAGGGATGCCAAACATGACACTACCTGTGCTCAACCATGTGTAGGGAGTGTACTATGTGCATCCAAAATAGGCAGCCCTGCAGCACCCACCCTCAATACTGGGACACCCACAAGGTAAGTCACTCAACCTACCAACTGCCGAGTGGAGTAGAATTTGTAGTTACCTGTATCTATGGTATGGATGTGAGCATGCAAGGGAATTTGGTAGCTGAATGGTAAGGCAGCAGATAGTAGACAGCCATAGTGGCACCATGAGATCTGTAACAAATACTGGGTGGGCGAGAAAACCCACTGCAGGAAATATGCTGGGCCACATATGTGTCCATATGACTCACACATGCCAGACAGGGAGTTTCACATACCCAACAACAGTCACAGCCAGCAGAACAGGTGTAGACAAACACAAAGGCTGTGCTATGGCCTCTGAATTATGCCTATGGGTAACCCCCAGACCTAAACAAACAGACTACTGCAGGCCAGGCAGTGGGATGTTAGTTCTGAAGGGTAGGAAGTCAGAAACTAATATGTAGGTCAATCGAAGCTAAGACCTGTAGTACACTGATATGCCTCTAGTCAGCATGATAGGTTAGAATACAGAATAAAATGGAGTACCTGACATACCAGTACAGTCATAGCAAATGTGTACAAGTGTCAGCTGTGCCCTCCCTATCCTATGTAGAACTGTAGAAAAAGTCAGGTGTGCCCCCCAATCCTGTGTAGAAATGTAGTAACAGTCAGGTGTGCCCCCCAATCCTGTGTAGAAATGTAGTAACAGTCAGGTGTGCCCCCCCCAATCCTATGTAGAAATGTAGTAACAGTCAGGTGTGCTTTCTCAACCCAACCTGGGCATGTAGTAACAATCAGGTGTGCCCCCCAAACCTATTTAGAAATGTAGTAATGGTCTGGTGTGCCCCCCAATATGATGTACACACATCATAACAGTCAGGTGTGCCCCCCACAACTCTATGTAGAAATGTAGTAACATGCATGTGTAGGTATAATACCAGTGGAACACAGATGTCCAGAGGTAGCCAAGGTAGCAGGATAGGTTTTAGCATTTGCACAGTATGCAGGTCTATGTGTGTTAGGTTGGTGTGGGTTTCATATTGAATAAGAGTGGTCAGTATGTATGCATGTTGAGGTAAGACCTGGTGGCCATTGCCCACTACTGCTGATGACAGGGACAAGCCATCACAACTGCAGTGCCAAAGACAATTCCCAGCAGTATAACACATGCTAGCAGTAAGCCATTGTAAATGTATGGTGGTAATGTGTGTCACCATCTGGAAGACTGACATGGCATGGTTGTTGGGCTAGATATACAAGCAGTACACAGGGGAAAGTACCCCAGACATACAGTATATATTGTGTCAATGTGAAATGGAGACACCCTTGGAATTGCACATACAGATATGCATCACATTATCTGGTCCTGTAGTAGGTGATACCGGTGATGTCTGCCCAAACACTTGCAGATCACAAAGGAGGTAGGACTGATGTATTGGGAAACAGCTGATGTACCTGCACATGCCAGCATAACTGAAATGCCCCATGCATATCTGTGTGTCAGATGCAAGTAGTGACTATAGCACACATGCACCCAGCTCACACAAACACCATCTACAGGTACCTCTCTAGTCATATCCCTACTGTGGGGAATGGGTGCAATATGACCCCACCTGTATATGGCAATAGCGGAAGAATGCAGTATGCAGTGGAGGTGTCCCATGCAGGTGTGTCCCTAGCTGTAGGGAGCACCCTGCCAGCATCCACACCACCTGATCAAGACTGATAGAAGATATTGGCATGAACACCTATCACACCTACCCTGTCACCCCAGAGGAATATACTGTATGGTGGTCTGAGACTGTAGGACAGACAGAATACAACAGCCTGCCACATCTGTCCCGCAGCAACAGCTAATGGCCCACAGGCCTCTTCCAAAAGCCTGTGTCTCACACATACTGCCAATACATGTTATGTCATGGACACCCAAATAACAACATAACACACTCCACATAAGCCATATGCAAGACCATGTGGACAAACCACAGTAACATATCCACTGTGTCCCACTGTATGAACTGTGGACCAACACTAACACACAGCTGTGATGGGGTGATAACCTTAGGGTTCAGAGAATGTATGCATAATGTAGGGAAGAGGTTAGAATAACAGAGGGGGGGGTGGGAGCATGGGCAGCATTGAATGTGCACACACTATCCCTGGCTTCAAACACATAAATGGGTGGCTAAACACCTGCCCATACACCACAGTAGGGGTAATGTCCTGACCCATGGCCCCTGCCTCTGGGTAACCTGTGGGAATCTGTACAGCAGTGAGGTATTGCCACAGCAAGATACGGCCATACTGCCATGTCGATGGATGTACAAGTATGGGATCCTCTGCCAGCACTGTACCAAGGTGCTGAACCAGAAACACAGACCCATCAGCAAGTGTCTGCTGCTCCCCCTCCAGAATGGCATAACTTGCCATGAATATGTAGGTGTCTGCCCACAATACCAGACACAGCTGCAGTCACCCTTGCCCCCAAGACATCACTGTGAGCAAGAATGTCCACCTGACAGTATATGAGGACAGAAAACATCACAGTGTATAACAGTACACATGTCTGAATATCTCTGATAACAGCAGTACTATGCAGCTGAAGCAGCACAGACACAATCACCTACAGTACACACTATCCCCTGCACAGTTTGTCCCCATATTGCCAAATGATCGACGGATACCCTGCAGAAACAGTTTGCTACCTGTAGGTGTACAACACAAAGGTCTGCACTGGAGTACAAACTATCTGGAATCGATCCACATATTCAATACAGAAGGGCATAATGGGCATGCTCACACACTTAGAGAAATGAAGGCACTGTCAAACAAAAACATACTGAAATGTCATACTGGGCATGTTCACACACTTAAACAAATAAAGCCCATGTCTGCAAACAACAGTGGACCATACATATCTGCTAGTTGCAGATGTTAGTGCATACACTGTTCAATATGCATCAGTCATGCTTTGCACACACAGTGGATAGGAATGCAGACATATATCCAAGGACAACACACTATAATAAGCCAAAAGTATACATACATAGATGTGTGAAAGAGAGCGACTGTGACAAGGAGCCATCCATTCTGAGGCCTGTCTCATCCAGCACACAGCCAAATGGCTACAACCACATGAGGTGTAAATGTCACTCAATGCACACATTAGCCACCAGTATCTGTCAGCATTACAGACTATGTGGTGCAAGTGCTAGCTGTGCAACATGACTGTATAAGGAAGTAGTCATCTAGCAGCTGTATACATGCACCTGTGGAATACAAACCTGCGTGTGCCCACATGTAGTGTGCCAACCGCTAGATGAATGGGTTATGTCCCATGCACACACACTGCCCTCCCCATAGTCCTACCATGATAAGCCTGCTGAGGTCATCCACATTGAAATACACCTTTGGGAAAGGTGTAGCCCAGTAATCTCCATGTCCCATTACTGCGTACTGCTGTAGTGTGATAAACTAGTTAGGTAGGAGTTCTAATCCCAGACATGGCAACTGTGTGTGTGTGTGTGTGTGTGTGTGTGTGTGTGTGTGTGTGTGTGTGTGTGTGTGTGTGTGTGTGTGTGTGTGTGTGTGTGTGTGTGTGTGTGTGAGTGTGCGTGTGTGCATGTGTGCGTGTGTGTGTGTGTGTGTGTGTGTGTGTGTGTGTGTGTGTGTGTGTGTGTGTGTGTCTCTGTCTGTGTAGAGAGCAATGATTTTTAGGCTAGTCACACTCACTACAATTCAAATGCCCTACTTTGGCAAGGCTGCTGATGTCATTCACTGTGAAATACACCTTTGCGAAAGGTGTAGCCCAGTAATTTCCATGGCATGTCCCATAACTGCATACTGCTGTAGTGTGATAAACTAGTTAGGTAGGAGTTCTAATCCTAGACATGGCAAGTGTGTGTATGTGTGTATGTGTCTCTGTGTAGAGAGCAATGCTTTTTAGGCTAGTCACACTCACTACAATTCAAATGCCCTACTTTGGCGAGGCTGCTGGTGTCATTCACTTTGAAATACACCTTTGGGGAAGGAGTACTCCAGTAATCCCCATGGCGTGTCCTATAATGGCTTAATGCTGTAGTGTGATATAGAACTCTGGTAGGGGTTCTATTCCCACACATGGCAGTTGTGGATCTTTTTGTGTGTTTCTATGTCTGTGTAGGGAGCAATGCATTTTAGGCTACTCACACTCACTACAATTCAAATGCCCTACTTTGGCAATCCTGCTGATGTCATTCACTGTGAAATAAACCGTTGGGGAAAGAGTACTCCAGTAATCTCTGTGCTGTGTCCTATAACTGAGTAGTGCTGTAGTGTAATAAACTAGTTAGGTAGGAGTTCTAATCCCAGACATGACGTGTGTGTGTGTGTGTGTGTGTGTGTGTGTGTGTGTGTGTGTGTGTGTGTGTGTGTGTGTGTGTGTGTGTCTGTGTTTGTCATTCATATCCTGTGTGGAGGTGGTTGTGAGAGTGTAACAACTGGACTCAATGTGGAGCGGGTTTTGCAAATTTCTTATATGGTGGTCCTAGCATATATATCACAATGTCCACCATACATGTGAAATAGCCGAGGGACTGGGGTGCAAATCCATACCCCTACATGTGACATCAAGGCCAGGCAAACAAAGTTATCAATATATGTATTACCCAGAGAACATGCTCAACCCATGTCTCATACACACACACACACACACACACACACACACACACACACACACACACACACACACACACACTTGCCTAGGCAACAGTCACTATGTTGATAGTACCCTGCATATTGCCCACTTATAGCAACCATGGTGTGATTGCAGTGGGCTACAGAGGGCATGGTACCCTGACCATTAGTCCAATAGGCACGTGCATGCAGACAGTGCACCTTACCTATGTTCCCCAATGGACACCTGCATACCCTGTGGTGCCATCAAATGTGACCCACAAAGGACATACCATGCCTGAAAAACATGCCCTGTATGGACAGATGCCACTGACACTAGGGAATATCTGTATTGTGCTATCAATGTAGGTGCAGGGTCAACCTGCTGTCCATTAACAGTTCCCACCACATGAGGCCAGGACTGACACATCTAATGATAACAATCTGTGTACACAACATGGGCCAGACAGCCCAGGTACAGTTCCACATATCACTGTACATGCATGTGGGAGGTGTGCACATTCCAGACACCATCCATGTCATGGACTAAGGAACACATACATGGCAAGAAATGCACACCATTGGCCACACACAATAGTTACCCAGGTTACTGGATGGTGAATACAATACCCACCTGTGTTGGCAAATCCAGACACTACACCCCTGAGCCACAATGCAGACTATTGTCATGTGGCCTGATGCCAAAGTATACCCATCACCTAGCATCGTATAGCTGTCTGGCACAGTTGACCACTACACACCCGTGAGGCAATGCACCCATGCATGTCAGTTCTGGCACCCTGTGTCTGTGTATGAGTTGTATGATGCCTAGGACCACATTCACACTCACTAAAACCCCCATTGACATACTGAAGCATGCTGTCTGATGTCAGACACCTCTACATACCCTTTGCCCAAATAACCTCTGTATGACCCCTGTGGTGCATGTGATACCTGAACAGTACTGTGTTGTGGCAATCTAACTAGTGATGAGTTGTATTCCTGGCCCTGTCAAGTGTGTCAATGTGTGTGCATCCCTGTGATAATGTGGCTGTGTTGACACTGACACCTGTTCATGCGGACAGCCACATGTACTACACTTACCATATAGCTACCATATCACTGTTGCAGATGTCACTCCCCATCACATATACGTTTGGAGGGCTCCTCAACATGTCATCTATGTGGTGCTTCCAATAACTGCATAGACGTGTTAGCACTTCATAGTCATCAGGGGTTTGATACCCTGTATTGGTAGGTGTGTGACACAAATATGCTAAAGTTATACTCTCCCACCCCTCCCTGACTTATCATTGCCTCTGACTGCCTCTTTCACTTCCTCTCTTGTGGATGTGGAGACTTACATCTGCTTTGCTTAGGCAGCAGCATGTGTATTGTAAGTGATGCTCATGATCAGCTGATGGCCTCTGCATGAATTGCAGCCCTCCTCTAGCTGATTGCATGTGGAACAGCTGTGTTAACATTCCCATAGCCAATTGCATGGAAACACACTCCACTATCTAGGAATATCATGTTGGTGTTGGGCCTTTTCATTCACTGGGAGCAGGAACTAGATCTGTTGTTTGGCAAACAGCACCACAGATGGATTGGGAATTTACCTCTAACAACATACACTGTGGAAACAGGCCAAAACACAGGAAGGGGATGTGCCTGACTTGACTACAGGCTATAAGTGCTGCTACACTGCAACTGGAATAATGTTGGTTTAACAAGATGTGTGTGGATATGGCTGTCCTACATGTTTTTATACCTGTCATGTCAGTGCTATATGTATGAGAAAACCCCCATCTGTAGGGTCATCTGAAGACTGGGCAGTGTGTGGTGCCTTTTGTTTCTTGTGTTACCCACAGAGCACCTTTCTGTGAACTGCAGAAGGTAGTGTGAGGATTGCAGTCTGTAGATGGTGACGGCTGTGAGAGTTACTGACTTCATATCCCTCATAGGACATATGTTGGAACAAACCCTGTTACAACAGTAACTGTATGAGGTTATCCCACCAACATGTCAATATTGGCCCTGTGCTTGTGCATCCAGCCACAACTCTGTCAATGTTTGTACATATGTCATGCAGTAAGAGGTGCATATGTGACACCATATTTATTGACATCATATCTGATAACAAGCCAGTGAGATATCAGACTGCTACACATGTTATGTATAGTAGGGGTTATATTTGATGACATAACCTGGACATTCTGTGGTTGCATGTACAGTACTGAGGTCTGTGTACTTATGGTGATTGTCGACAGTGTGTGCATTGTTAATATGTACCTTGCCCTGTTTACAGACTGTGGCAGATGTCATTGTTCTTTGTCCTGTTCTAGCTGATGTTACATGCTGCTCCACTGTATGTTACCCTATCGGCTTACATGTTTATAGGGCCAAATAGACACATGTCCCATACCACAGATAGGCATTGGACCACACTGTGTAGTGGCCCAGTGTATGTAGGGTTAGTGCGTGAGTGGCACATATGAGGATGGTGTTGAACAGATAGACCATATACTGTAATATTACACTAGCTTACCATATGTGGCTGTGGCTGTGGCTGTGTTCACATTGGTTGTGGTTGTGCACTTTCACACAGGTGTCTGTTACTCTGTGCTGTGACATGCCTGTAGAGCCTGCTATATATGCAGGTACATGTGTATTCCCCCATAGGAAATGTAGGCCGGTATTGAGTCAGTCTGCCTGTAGCCTGCACAGTGATTTGTTACATGCCTAGCAGCTTAGAGTATATACCCAGTGAGATGTCATGTCCATATACTTGCCAGATGTACTGCTGCCAGGCCACCATAACAGTCATGAGCAGTGGGATGCTGTACAGATGTATGTTAATAACTAGTGGGTAGTATGTGGCTATGGCACCTCTGTACCAGTGGTTATTATGTGTCAGGACAGACAGGGGTGTGTGAATGCATAACCTATGGGGGCAAATGTATACAAGTACTTACGTGTTATACCCATCTACATGACTGTTAACATCCACATTGTCAGGCTTGGTCCACATGTCTTGGCATCTATATCACGTTATCAAACTCTTACTACATCAAATCACTAAAGGTCGACCTCTAGTTATCGATGTAGTAAAACATCAAATAACAAATAAAAAAAAATAAACAAAAATAAAAACTAACTAGCATAGGAAGGGGGCAAGCCTCCCTGCACCCTCCCCTACTTAAATATTCCAACTCCGAGACTGCAGTACATTGAGGTAAATGGAAATCTCCTCCTACGGAGATTTCCATTTACCTGCATGATGTTCTACACTTTCAATGTTGTGGTGCTGACAATATCAGCTTCGATATTGTCAGCTTTTGACATCATGAAGTAGACCATATGTCTTGTACTAAGGGGGTCTGTGTATACCTCTGAACTGTCCAGTGTGTGTCAGACTGTCCACATATATTGGCCATATCTCTGCTGTAGTCCACAGGAGCATTACTGTGCTAGCAGTGGTACTGTTCTATGAGTCCTTAGGATGACTGTCAGTAGCCAGTGGTGCACATGTTAAAAGCAGATGGAACCTCCCACACACACCATGTCTGTGAAGACAATCCCTATTACAGTAGCAATAGTCTACAAATATACCTGCAATACATACCTGATGTACCCTTGCAATACGAAGCTGGGATGATTGGACCTGAGGTAGGGCTCCACTCCATGTTCAGGACATATGGTGAACATATATGTATATATAATGATCCATATATCTATATAGATATATACAGAGCAATGTATGTCGACACATACAAATAGAGATAAATATGCACATATACGTATGGATATCTACATATATATTGACAGTAGTAGGTATATCAGAATAGATATGTATGCACATATAGTTATAGATATCTACATATATACCAACATAACTAGGCATATCTGTACACATAGAATGTGCATACATATATAGCTATATGTATATATATACATATATCTATATATATATATATATATATATATATATATATATGTATATATATATATATATATATATATATATATATATATATATATATATACATATATATATATATACACATATATCTACATATATACACACACACACACACACACACACACACACACACACACACATATATATATATATATATATATATATATATATATATATATATATGTATATATATATATATATATATATATATATATATATATATATGTACATGCGAAGAGATGTACACATAGCCATATATATGCTGCACTATACAGATGTGTATACAGACATATGTATGAGTATACGTGTATGTACATGTAGACATATATAGACCTATTATATGTATATAACCATATTCCTGTCATGTGTAAACCTCATGGTTGTGTATACCTTTCCAGATGTATCTCACTGTATGTATCTGCTAGGTGTACATTATGATAAAACAACATAGGTGATGCAACAGTCATATTAATGACAAGGACTACACAATTTAGGAAGTAAAGGCAATTGTTCAATACTACTCAATATGTGTATTGACAGCTATATTGGTAAAGCAATAGCTGTCTTCACAGTGGTCATGGCGTAGTGGTTAAGTGTTTTGACTTTAGTGTACAGGGTCCTGGGCTCAAGACCTGCAAGGGCTGTTCATTTTTTGGCTGGGCAGAATAAGGGCTGTTAGATACGAAGTGGTTAAGGCAGTTCTGAGCAGCTTTAAGCGCAATTGCGTGGGTTTGCGTGAAGCTAAGCAGTGCTAATCTATGGGTAAACATACGACTTCACTTACCAGTGCGCAAATCAGCTCAGCTTTTATATTGCAGCAATGTTGATACTTGCTAAGCATGGCTTGGCCCTGGTAACCAGGTTACACCACCCAGTCTCATAACATAGCAGGGTAATGACATCTGTAACAAGTGTATGTAATGCCATGTACAATACATGCGCCTGTGTGCTGTCATTACAGTAGCAAGGGGTGTGAGTGTCATGTGTGGGACACAGACATATATGAGGCCTGTACAGCACTGTTATCCATGTGAATGTGTTGCATACAAGGGTAGTAGCCCAAGGTACCTGCTGTCACATTGGCATGTAGTGTATCATGGCAGTACTACTGTTGACAGTGCTTACCCAGCCAAGAGCAGAGTGCTAAATATAGTACTGACAACAGGCACACCTGCAGGCATAGCTGGACACTGAGGCCTCCCTGTTGTACCCATGTTGTGTGAGTTGTGTCACAGTATATACCCCTTACTGGGTAATGATCCATCATGTGAAATGTAACTGTAGACTACCATCTGTACAGCACATGTCAGTGAGGGCTTCTGACATGTAGTTATGGCATACATATTGTTGTCAATCTTGTATCTGTCAACACACTCATCCTACTGCATAGCTACTTGCCATGCTGTCCGAGCTACACGCTCTAGGGACCTAAACCTTGTCACCACAATAAACAGAACATGCCGGAGGGATAGATTCCTGTCACAAAGACTTTCTATACACTGGAATAAACTACCTATCTATATCAAACAAAGCTCCTCATTGGCAGTCTTCAAGAAAAATCTTGATGATTGGATGGGAAATAGGAAATTCACCCTGAGGATCACCTCTGTGGCTCTGCTCGACAGTGGAACAGGAAAATAATTTTCTTGGGTGGCAAAAGCCGGGGTACCTTTTTGGCTGGGCTTGTATAGGCCCCAGGGCTGATAGCCTAGTACCTACCTATGAACCTATGCTGATGACTGTCAGTCCCTGTACAGATGTGCAGATGCAGATGGCAGGGATATGTACAGGCAACCTAATCTTGATTGACACTGACATGTCTGCCCAGTTGTGTAAGAAATGGCACATATAGGAGATGTCGC
Source organism: Protopterus annectens (assembly GCF_019279795.1). Classification (NCBI taxonomy): domain Eukaryota; kingdom Metazoa; phylum Chordata; order Ceratodontiformes; family Protopteridae; genus Protopterus; species Protopterus annectens. The sequence continues at coordinate 939,377,481 of NC_056741.1, forward strand.
CCTGTACACACCACATGCCATGGGTACCTCCACTATACTACCACAGTCAACAGAACATGCTTGGGTACAAGTCTTCATCACAGACACTAACCATGTGTTGTAATGCATGTTGCATACATGTCAACTTGATCACCTCAGTGGACATGTGCATGAGGCACCTGGAGGATTGGCTGATGCATGTCATTCTCACCCTGAGGGTCACCACATTAGTGTCTGCCGATAGATTGCCTGCTGCCACCTATCAGGTGTCAGGATATCACTGTACACACAACCCCTACACAACCCATCTGCCCTTTGGCAATAGCTAGGTACACAGCTATGTCCACCTGCAGCAATGCACCCCTGTACTGCCACATGTGTATATGTGAATGACTGAGTATAAATATGTCTGTGTGTTAGCACACCTGTACTTGAGAATTCCATGAGGGCCTTCACAACCAATGCAAAACCCATTGCCATAGTCAGTTGTGGCTGCTGCTGTATGGAACATTACGTGTACCCTGTTAAGCTCCTCCCCATACCTGCTACATGATCCTTGCAGTACCAGCACAACAGTGTTTTACAAATGGGTTGATAAGCATGGGATACCCATTGTGTTCTGGCATGTGTGTGTACTTGTGCATGTCCGTAAATCTGTAGGGTACAGCATTCCGAGGCCACATGCTCCTATTACAATACCCATTGCCACACAGTAGTACAGATAGTGTTGTTGCTGCCCATAGGTGAGGTATGATAATGTCATACCCTACTACTCATGTGGCATGTGCATTTGATGCATATCTCTGTAGTTCCATTGTTGGGGTATACTATGGGTTGTATCACAGTCATGGCCAGTGTGTGATGGTGGGTATGCCAGAGTGTCATCATGGGTTTCAGGGAGTACAATATCCACTGGGGGATGTGGGTGCTGTGTACACTGACATTACACCAAGGTGCACCCAGTATATGTCCCATGTACCACATTATGGTTACCACTGTCACCATCAACCATACAGGTAACTGATACCACAATCCAAGCCAGTTATGCATGTGCTGTATGCAGCCTACCTGTAACACATTGGACACATGGTCAAGTTAGCAGCAATAGGCCCTGGTATCTCGGATGTGTGTCTGCCTGTTATGTGTCTGTTAATGTGTATATGAAGGTATGTCACACTACGTATTGTCGATATACACCCATCACATCCCCCATTAGCATGCTGTACATGTCTGGGGATGTTCTGCATATAACATGTAACCTGGGACACACCTCACCCTAATCGCTGTGTGGTGTGTGCAATGTAAGCCACACACGTCAGTATCACTACATAGCTAGGTAGCGGTCTAGTCCCAGTGTTGCCAAGTAACAGTGTGCATGTATGTGGATGGGTCTGCATTAAGTTTCAGGGTATACATGCCTCAGTGGGCACCTGTCCATGTTGCACAGGTAATAACCATTTTAGTAACCTGTGACATGTGTTCAACTGTACCCCAGATATGTCACAGCTATGGTGTCACCACAGTGCCATACCCCATTGTGGAATATGACTGCAGACCATCCACATGCTGACACATGTACACCTACAACACAAATAGATAACATTATAGAGACCACAACCAACCAGTGTTACTAACAGCTATAATACATCATTGCTGGATGGCAACACTACCTGCCATATATGCATTACACTTTACGCCTTACAACATGTTGCACTGCAGTACTGTGGTACACTGTAGTACAGTCACTGTGTGCATCAGAACCATATTAGCCTGTCCCTGCATTGATGGTATGAATGACAGGGATGTGGCACAGGTATCATCATATGCACAGGGTATGATGTTGGTTTGCCAGAGGCCAAGGGTGGTCCATACATTTGACACCATGTGTGTGGGTGAGGGGTGTACTGCAGTGTGCTAGGCATGGTGCTATGGTGTGTGTAGGTATGGGGTTGCCCTAGGTGTGTTTGTATAGTGTGTGGGTATGCATGCACACAGTTCTGCCATGTGGCTGCCCTACACAGGTGTTTATGGACAGCTGCAAACCATACCTGGCAGGGTGTGCAGTTCACTGCCTCTGGCCATGGACACATGGATTGTGCCTGTCAGGGGGTTCCATGGAGATGTCCAGGTACATGCTTCAATTGTTTATTCTCACCCGCTGATGACAAATGTCCGCTGGTACCAGGCCCCTCCTGGGACTGGCCAGGACCACATGCACATGTCCTGCTGTGGTGTGGTGTGGTGTGGTGTGGTGTGGACAGCATCCCCCCTGCACTGCCAGGGCTGGTACTGCCAGTACGGGAGCCCCATGGTGTCCTTGCCCATCCACATTGACTGCCAGCTGTTGGCATTGCTGGCCTACATCCACGCGGCCATTGCCACACTCTCACCACACTTTCAAGCATGGACAGTCCATGGTCGATGAGGGCCATCATCTCACCAGACCGTCTATCCATGAACTCAGTTAATGCACGGATGGCACCAGCCAGTTCATGGGCATTGTCCCTTGCAGATGTGAGAGCAGCCCTCTGCAGCCTCAGGCCCTGTTTGGTGTAACATTCTATATGTGCCTGCGCCTCCATGACAGCCTGAAACATGCACCTGGTTGTACCAGCTATGCCGCCTCTGCCAGGGGCATGATGTCCAGCGGCCATACCACAAGCACTTTGGGACATCTGCCTATGTGGTGCCCTACCGGACATCTGGCTATGCCTGCTGCAATCGGACACAGTAGGCATGGTTACCACACTTTCATCTGCACTGTCACCAAACGCCAGCTGTCCCTCCGCTATGGCCACTGGTGATAGGGTATGTATAGGAGATGAAACTGTGTGCGGGGTTGGATTGGCTAAAGGGGGATGTCAAATGTTTGCGCAGAGTCTGCCCCCTGAAAACTCCACCTGTGCCTCAATAGTACTATCATCATCTTTGGTGTCTGTATGATCACCAACATCAGATTGCATGCAGGAGGGACTCTGACCTACCTCACCACCTGTGGAGGAAACAATAAACGCACTTTAAAACCTGTACAGCATTGCTTAACCTTACACACACACACACACACACACACACACACACACACACACACACACACACACACACACACACACAGACCTCTGTAATACTTACCTGTCCATGGCTTTACAGACAGTCCCAAGTATATGTCCATGTGGTACCCCATCCTGCATCACAATTGTTAACATACACACATTGATGCCACTCATTAACATATCAGTCCTCTAAATGCCTACACAAGTGGTCACAACACAAGACCTGTTACTACATTACTTACCTGACCTCTGTGTAGTGGTTTTACATGGCCTCAATGCTGTCATTCATTATGCACCCTCTGTATGTCCGGACATCATGAGCATGGCCCCTGTATGTGTGGGCTACTACTTTCTATCCATAATATCATGCACTGGTGTGTCATGCATATGTACTGCTCATTACATGCCAGATATGCTGCTCATTCAGCCTATCATGTGACAACTGTAATATTTGAATACACTCCCTGGTGTTGGCTAGTACTTCCCCAATGCATCTTTAGTGCTGCATATGTGGGTTTTAGGTGATCTCTCTGCTGAATACGATATTAAGTAATGTACCTGGTGTTTACCTTCCCTCTTGATGTCTGTTCCTTGCTACGGAACATATTATACTATCAGCTGTCCTGTGATTACACACATGACAAGTATTTCTGGTGTGCAATGTGGCAGCCTATGTACATGTACTGCATGATCCCAGAGGGAGGTACTGCTGTATGAACACCCCACAATCACACATGTGCATACATGGCCAGCCATACAAACACACACACATGCACACAAACATCCTACATGCATCAACCTCCCTCAACTTCACCAGTGTGACCCTACAGACAAACTAACTACCCACCAGGATGCACACACACATATACAGGTGAGGTTGCACGATGATAGTACACACAGTCATCCTATTACCCCTCTGTCAACATGTATAACATATGGCACCTGACAGCATGCAGTGCAGCTATAGTCAATCCATGCTGGCAATAGTATACATGTGTGTGATGCACGTGCTGTGTCATTTGGTGAATCCCCTTCCCCTGGATACTACTGCTCCCATGAACACGGTATTTCTGTGCACCTGTTCTGCACCCTGCCATGTACTGTGCACCACACCTCACAGGTGTACAGCCCATTGCTGCAAGTGCGCTACTTTGTCAGTTATGTCAGCTTTAATGCTCACAGCCCCTATGTTTTCCAGCAACACATACCAGGTATGGTATGTGGACAGATGTAATTTATGAATGCCTGATGTCTGATGCACAGCTCTCAGCATCAGAGGACCATGTATGACCAATACAGTACTCATACACTGATAGCCATCAGAGCATACCGTGGCTATGGGGGCTGTACACACCTTTATTGATATGATGCACCCATCCTTGCTGTGTCATGGGACCACATCACTGCATATTGTAGCAGCACATGAGCCCAATATGTGACATATGTCCTGTACTTTCACATGCAGTGTCTACAAAATGTGTTAGGTGTGCGGATGCTGACTGCGATGCATACACACAGTGTGGGCATATGTGTGCACACTCTTATCATAACGGTTTGTCATACCTCTTATTGTGTGTACTACAGCAGTCACTACTCCTGGCAGGGGTATACAGCGTGGGCCATCTGCATTTGCCAGTGTATGTACAGTCTGACCTACACATGTTCCCCCTATTCTGTGTGATTGCAAGGTCTACTCATGTGCACATCCCTTGGTATTCATACACTGCCGTCACTATGGCTGTGGGGGTGGGGTTATGGCTGCCACAGGTCCTGAACCTGACTATGTGCTGATACAGCCATTCTTAGCATCCTTAGGATCCCTGCTCCAGTGCACTGGTGTGTCGTGCTGACACCCCTTCCCCCTCCTTCAGCCTTTTTGCAGATGCATGACTAGTAAGCCCTACACATGTGTGTCACTTTGCAGTGTCCCACACGCTGAACACCACATGTTACAGCCTAGTCCCAGCTGATAATGTGGACCACTGTAATGCCTTATTCCATAGTGTATCTCTGCAGCAGTTGCCATTGTCCTACAGGTATATACACTGGTGTTGCACTGTATATGGGTGTTGTTCCAAACATGTCCCTACTGTAGGCCATGTCTCCCACCATTATGTTACTCCCTGTGGAGACATTACGCAATGACAGGATGTTAGTTATCATGCAATTGTCTGACATACCCTTCCAATACCCCATCATGGTCACCCCTGTGCTTTCACAGCAATAATACGTTCACATGTACAGCATGCATTCAGGGTAGGTGTGTTAGATATCTAGTGTATTGGCAAGCATCTATATAAACCATACTCACCATCTACAGCCTGCTGCCTTGGTGGTATCCTGAATGGACCTACATAAGAGGGTGAGAGATTCAAAGTCAGTGGCCACAACTGTGGCAGTGCTACAGGGTGGGTGCAGTATTACAAAACATCAACAGTACATTTCCACAATACTATCACATATGGACATCTGTTTAGCACTACTCTGCAGCAACAAAATATATCTATGACATGTCAGATATGCATGGTCTACCTGTACCGATGTGGATGTATACACAACAGTGGACTACGGATGTGTCCTGTGGCCTTACCTGAACACTCCTCGGCTGGTGTATGGGTGACACAGGGTTCCTATTATGTTATTGAAGTTCTGAAACTTCGAACACCATATGGTCGAAACCTTATGTTCAATGTTTCAGAACGTCGACAACATTAAAAAAAAAAAAGAAAAAGAAAAGAATAGAAATAAACTTCCTTTTCCACACTGTATTGTGATCCCGGAGTTGGTATATTTAAAGAGCAGAGGTGTAGGAGGTGCAGGGGGGCTTGCCCCCTGCTTGCAACTGTCAGGTAGTAGTTAGGGGTTTTTTTTTGCTCAAATTCCTGAAACTTCGAGCATCTAAGTTCGATGTTCTCAGGTTCGAAGTTTCAGGAAATCGACAACATAATAGGAACCCGGTGGCACCCACCTCCACAAAGGTTTCTGGCTGTTGTTGTGTGTCTGGATGGGCAGGTGCCACAAGGCTGACCAGGAGCTTCTCCAAATGTGTCAGGGGGAATGGATGGCATGCCCCCCTGTGACAAGGTGATCCCCCGGACTGCAGCAGCATGCCAACGGGCATTGAGAAGCAGGTCAGACCAGTGATGCTGGACCTGCTCATAACTGCGGTTGTGCAGTCCGACATCATTGACACTGTGGACTAGGTCATTCCACAGGGCAGTCCACTCCTGCTGATCATGGGCGGCCCAGCCAAACAGGACAGGGTAGTGCTGAATTAAATAGGTAAGCACTACTTCATTTTCAGCAGCTGAATACGATGGGAGCTACACATGTGACATTTGCTTGAAAGACATAAAGATGGAAACAGGTCTGAGCAACTCATACAGCAAGATTACCACAGTTCTTAATACACATATCTGTCAATCCCCACCATATCAGCGACAACAAACTGTACACACAACTCATTAGGTATGGCTACAGCTTACCTACCAGTGGGACATGTATTGTACCACACTTTGTGCTATGTGTTTGTAGCCATGTTCCCTATGTGGACACTATCATTGCTGACCTGTTACAGAATATTCACCTGTGTGCCATTGTCAGGGCCACTATGGTTCCATATATGCCTGTGGTATGGCTGCTTTGTGTTTGCTGCACATCTGACATTCTGTGTTATTAAGGATATCTATGCATGCTGTTGGACATGTTCTGAGATTGTGTAGACTATTACTACCAACATATGTTCTATAACAGTGACACAATAGCATGTATATGTACTATTGCCCAGCAGAACCACATCTCCAAACCCTTCTGCCCATGTTACCTGGCCACACCACATATGTGTCCCACCCTGGGCCCTCCTCATGTACTGGTACAGCAATACCGTCAGGTGGAACCAACCCAGGGGATGTTGTCCCCCCCCCTGAGGGCACACACAAACATGCTTCTTTCCCCTGAGGTCAGGTCCAGGGTCTGTCCATAACGGGCTACACACTCATTTGTGGAATGTGCTACATCACTCTGAGGCACCCAGTACACATTCACAGGGCCGACATGCTCCTCCTGCTCAGTCTCCAGGCCAGGCACCTTCAGAATGTGGACTGCTGTTGTGAGTAGCAGTGGGTGGGAGGCTTGTTCTCATTGTGTCCAAATTGGGGCCCTTGGGGCATCCACATCACATGCCACACATACCATCCAGGGTGTTTACCCACCATATGTGTCACATACCACCCTTGTAGACTGTCCTCTATATCTACCAAACCTGACCACCTCCACAAATATACCTGCCATACTTCCCCATGTTCCCATTCCATACTTCACAGATGCGGGCAATGTGGTCCCAAAAAGGGGTTCACATGTGACATACCCGTCCATGTTACACACACTGACAGCTGTAGATATCTGTGTGTTTTGCTATGTGTGCTGTTTCCTCGCACATAACATGCAGCAATGTGGTAGTAATATAGGGGACATGTATTTACATACATATATGTTTGTGTGTGTGTGTGTGTGTGTGTGTGTGTATTTGTATATATGTAGACATGTCCATATAGGTATATATCTATATATGTGTAGATATATATGATATATATATGTGCTCATATATATGTCTACACATGGGTATCTGTATATTTGTGGACATACATGTATATATATATATATATATATATATATATATATATATAAAACAGGAACCAAAGGAGCCACCAAACCACAGCAGATAAAATTATATAACTTTAATGCAAGAACTTGTTCTTGCATTAAAGTTATATGATTTTATTTGCCGTGGTTTGGTGGCTCATTTGGTTCCTGTTATATTTAATATTTTTATTGGAGCACCAATTTACCTTCATTACCGTCTGGGTTTGGGCACATATATATATATATATATCTATATATCTATCTATATATCTATATATATATATATATATATATATATATATATATATATATATATACGGATTCACTTCATAATCTTGAAATACTGAAACATCAAATTTCAGTATCTCGAAACTATGAAACCGAATCCACAAAACACCGAAACTACAAAACCCCCGAGCCCAAAACCGCAAAATTCAAAGCACCGAACAAACCACATACACTACACCATACATACACAGCAACACCCACATCACAACATAAACAAACAAAACCTACACACATACTCAACTCATGCACACATAAGTAGGGGGGCAAGCCCCCCATACCCCCCTACTTATATATACTAACTCCGAGATCGCACAAACAGGAAACAAAAGCAAACTCACACACGTACATTCTCTAGTCCCTCACACACACATCAAACATATCAGCACACTCAAACACACTCTAACCCCCACTCAAATCCCTTACAAAACACTCACTTACCTGACAAAACACCTAGATCCACACACCATAAGCACACAATCCCGGACATCACTTAGCGTAAGGCCATAACCGCAAATTCGAGATATTCTAATTTGCGATTATGAACTTTCGCTATTTTAAACATTCAGGTTTATATTCTCGAGGTACTGAAATTTGACTTTTCAGTATTTTGAGATTATAGACGGCTCCCATATATACATATATGTATATATTATATATGTATATATGTATACATATGCATACCTATATGTGGGGTAAATTCAGACATCAGTTCCACAATCTCACAACACCTTCCTGCACAGCTGCACTGTTTTGCCTTGCTACAACACAGACAAGTGCCACATATGGACACAGCCTGATATTAGGGGGGGTATATGTAGGGCCAGATTGTAGGTAACCCTATTACACACCTATGGCCGTCCTGCATGCTACAATACAGATTAACCTGAGTATCCTCCAAGGGATGGGCTGTGGATTGTACATGCCCATCATAATGGCATTACTTCCACCACCAGCTATTGGCCACGTAATATACATACTTCCCATTACACAATACATACTGCACAGTTGAGGGATATGATCCACTACCCACAGGGACGGACTCTATTGTGCTTAGTAGTTGTGCAGCTGAACATCATTGCAACAACACCTGAAGGCACATATAAAGCATTCCACATCAACTACCTCATTATTATGGACCAAGTACAATGGTCATTTACATACATATATACTTCACATACCTGCTCTGGGACTGCAGGCTCATATAGAGTGTTTTTTTCTTATTCTCCCTCTCTCTCTCTCTCTCTGTCTCTCTTTGTAGGTGATGCACATGATCAGGTGATGGCCTCTGCACCAGTCAGTGTCCTCCACTTGCCACCTGCATGCTGTGTAGTACTTCCAATTACCACTGTCATGGCAACCAACTATTGTAAACCCCTACATCATGTGGGCGTGGTCCCTTTACCTTTCCTGTATGATGGACATCCTTACTGTGAGTGGGCATCAGTGTTACAGACAGCAGGTAGCAATACCTCTTACAGGAGAACCTGCACACTCAGGCTAGCTACATATTTGTAGGAGGTTCCAGAACTACAGACAGAGTGTGAGTAGAGTTGTGGTATCCATTGTATAGCAGTGGTGTTACAGGGTTTGTGTGTACATACTAGTTTAACTTGGAATGCAGACTGTCTACATAGCTCTCAATTGTGGGCCTAACCTCTTGATGGCCAGAGGTGTGCCTATTATGTTTTGTCTGTCCACTACACAGGTCTTGTGTCAGATATATCACTTGCAGTTTGTGTGTTGAGTGCTATCAGTACGTGGCTACATCCATTTCTGTTTCTAAGTTCATATTTCTAACTAATGGTATGTTGCAGACTATCCTGTAACGCCAGCGACTTGCTTAGTGTATGACAACAGTGTTACACATATGGGCCTGTGTTCCAGCTTCTGTCCCCCACCTACATACCAGGCTTTGCACATATGACATGCTGGCAGGGTTTGTTCTGTAGTGGGCTATGAGTATGTCATGCTTCCATTCCTGCCATCAGTCCACTGCTGTTGTATCCCCCACACATACTGTGGGGTTGGGGCCATATATGTGTGGGCTTTACCTACACAATACATGTGTGCCTTGTGCACTCCAGAGGCCAGTGTATGTAACAGTGGTATACGGCCCTGTATAACTGAGTCCGGGGGGTCACCCTAACTAACCTAGGCTGTTACAACATGTGGGGATATTGGGGGTAAGCTGCCTAAGGTATCTGGATGTACATTACCATACGATCCACCTTGGGTAAATGCAGGCCTACTGCCTCCTGCCATGCAGACTGTTCTGTTTGTCACTGTAATTGTGATGGTGTCAGTTATGCCGTGTTATTTAACAGTTACATCCCACTGTGTCAACTGAGGTCTTTACCCCCTAGGGATTGTGTACAGAGTGTAGATAGAGGCTGCTGAGCTATACATTTGCATTACTTACTGTTTGTTTGGTATCCTGTGGCCCAGTCTGTCTTTACTGTTGTATTACTTCAAGTCCTCAGCTTGGACAGCAACATATTTCAACCTTTCCAGACTACTGTATTAGTATAACTGTTTCTCAGTTGCATTACTCTGTTTATATGGATTCAGTGCTGAAAAAGCTGTATGACATGGCATATACAACTGTAATAGTACACAAAGCTTTCCCATGTATGCAAACCTGTATGTGGTGTTAAATCCTTTGACCTCTCTGTGGGTTTATGTTGCAGGCAACAACTGTCATTTGTATGGGTGGCTCATACAGTGTCAAGCTGGTAAGGTGGTAACTGTAGGCATAGTGGCTGTGCCATATTGTATGCACCTTCTACATGTATCTTCCTATACATATCTCTGTGTGTGTGTATGTGTAGTTACATATATAGCTATATATATGTATATATACAGATATATATGTATATCTGTATCTGCATATATGTGTCTGTGTATATGCATCCTATGGATGTTGATTGCTTCCACATTGTACATTCCCTATGGGAGCCAGTCTGTACTGCATGATATGTTACTGATACCAGCCTGACATCATACAGGTGGGATGGAGTACTGTTAACATCTTGTGCCCATGTCATGTCAGGTCCTGGTTATGGTATCTGCAACAGTTGGTAGTGTATTTCAGGGCAGATATGTTTGGCTGTGGAGGGGAGATACCTATTCGTACAAGACATATGTTCATATGTTGTTTGGGGCCTCTCAACCCCATTAACAGTGCATGTGGACATATATGTTTTATTATGTTCCCATTTTTATCTACAGATGTATGTCCGTATATATCTGCTTATATATATATATATATATATATATATATATATATATATATATATATATATATTTATTCCTGTATATATAGACATATAGATGTAGACATATATATCTATAGATGTATGCATATGTATGTATATATGTTTATATATATATATATATATATTTATACATATATAGATATGTTAAATCTATTTAGATATTGATATATATACACACACATACATCTACATGTTGGAATACTTTCCCTGTACTGTTGCATGACTTGGCTCGATGATATGTTTGTGAAAACATCAGGGTTGTGTATATCTGACTTGGCTTAGTGGTAAATCACTTTGGGTATGGTGTGCAGGGTCATGGGTTTGAGCCTTGCAGAGGCTGTTTATTTTGTTGCTGGGCAGAACAAGGGCCGTTGGATACAGAGTGATTAAGGCACTTTTGAGCAGTTGTAAGCGGGTTTGCGTGGGTTTGCATGAGGGTAAGCAATGCTAACCACTGGTTAAATATACTTACAGAGAGTTAGCTTCAAAATTGCTTAACCTGTGTGCGCATTGCTTACCCCCTCACAAACGGGCTTAAACTTGCTTACTAGTGCTTAAATCTGCTTACTACTGCTTATTGGTGCTTACACTTGCTTACTAGTGCTTATTCCCACTTACAGTTGCACCGATTTAGACAGTAATATCTAATGGTTCTTGGGAAGGTGGGGGATTTGGAAGCTGTATGGAGCTGTCATTCATTACACATTTTACCTTCCATTTGTATCCATGATTCCTGTGTACATATACTGTGTGGGGCTCATGTGCTTATCTGTGGACTTTGCAACATTATGACACTGACACCTCACATGTGCATTTAATGCAGTACTCCAGTTCACATTTATATGTTATTTAGTAGGTTATGCAACTAAAATATTGGTCATAACATGATTTGACATGGAAAATGGAATGTGCTACAGTGGGACTCAAACCAGGAATGCTTGTTCGTAAGGTGAATGCTCTGCCCACTACACTATTGCTATACTGCTTCATTTGCATTTATCTTCCTTGTTATCCTCTTCAGCCATTTAAGCTGCATTAACCGTAGCTAAGCGATGGGCACACCCACCCACCTACGGTTAGCTTTAATCGGATTCATAATAAAAAAGTTTTTTTTATTTGATTTGTATTTACTATTGCTGTTGTACACATCAGGGAATGTTGCTGAGGATATGCAGATAACTATGAGCGGTCTCGCTCATTCCTTTGGCCTTTCTGCTGTTCTTCATTGCAGGGCTGTGTATATTCTGAAAGCTCTGTTCTCAGACACGCCCCCTGCACTCTTACACATTCCGTGTAAGATCAGGAGCACAGGCAGCATGCCTCATTAATATGCATGGCGTGCTGCCATCCTGCTCCTAAACAGCTGCTTCCGTGCAGGACTAATCTAGTCCTGCACAGAAGATTAGTAAATCCGGGGGGGGGGGGGGTATGTCTTCAGTTTTTTCTGGTTGCTTGAGAGTTCTGGTTGCTTGAGTTCCAGTTAACTAAGAGTTTATTGTATAATTACAAAAAATAGTCTGCATCATTTCTAATTCATTTTCTTTGTGAAACTTAAGAATAAGAGATGTAATATAAAAACTTTTTCAGCAGATAACAGTATGATTTGCATATTAATTTCTCATTGGAAAGGGTTCAAACAGAAAATGAAGAAAAAGGTAGTCAAACAATAAAAATGGAAATCTCATTCACACCTGTTAGTTTATTATTTTTGACACTAAGAAAGTAATTCAGACTAACAAATGACATTTAATATAGCAACATTTTAATATCTACAAAAAACAAAAAAATATGGAACCAAAAGGCAAAAACAAAAGCAGCTTCATTCAAATTAGCATACCAAAATGTTTTATTAAATGCTTTCATCCTCAGAATTCATCAGAATAATATTTACTAATCAGACACATTTTTATATCAAAATCTAACCAATAAAACATGTCATTCAATTAATCAATTATTCAAATGAAGAAACACACACTTAAAATTACATTCATAAAAATACAAGATAAAATTAACATTTATTTAAATGTAGCCTTCTGTTTCTTAACAAACATTTTCTATTTATCAAAAAGAAACCCCCTGGCAGATAAAATTAAAATCTGATAGAAATCCTGGGCTCAATGATATGAAACTTACAATGGTTAACTGCAAAAAATAACAGATAGATACTACCTAATCAGCAAAAGGTATGATCACAGTCCTCACACAATGAAGCTGCCTAATACTTTAACTACGTAGGTGCATGACAAGCAATTACACTGTAACCCAGATGAGTATTCAGCTAAATATGGTATAATACAAAACAGTGGTACTCATCCCTACACCTGGAAGGGAGAGCTAACCTCCCTTGATATTGCCTGAAATTCTAAATATGGCCTCAAGAACCATGAAAGAAAGTCTGAAATTAGTACGCTCCAGTTCAAACTGGAAGGGTTACAATTAAAGTAAAAGGAAGAAAGCATGAAATAATATACTTACAATACATCTCCAAAGCCCATTGGTAAAGAAGGTCTGGATGATACCACTTCAGGTCACTGTTGTGCTTGCACTGATTGCCAGTTCGTGGGATGTCAGTGTCCACAGTCACTGCCCTGGCAAGACCTGATGTAAGTCCCCCCAACAAACAGTTCCAGTGGTTTTTATGGTGAAGATAAAGGTGTTACTCTCTTGTGAGCACCACCAGGGCATTGTGCAACTACCATTGTCATCAGAAACCATAGGCATTCACCAGGTCTCATACTAGAGAATCATAGATGGGGACTGAAGGTCTCATGCTTTTCTTAGTCCAGGATTTGTCAGATAACATAGCAACTCAGTAGAGTGATCAGTGGCAGGGTAAATAACTGATCATGACATTTTTTTCTTGTGCAGTACAGGTTTGGAGGTGTGAAATATGGCAACCACAGTGTAATTGCATGTCATGTGCTATAACTATAATACTGCTGCTGCTGTTTGGCAGCTCCATGCTTCACAGGATGAAGATGGGAACTATATGGAACCTTCTCCCAATATTCCCCTGCCTGAGCATGTTCAATGTGCCATGAGCATGACGGATACAGTAATAGCCTGCTGTAACCTCTAGCATTTTTCTGAGATTCCTCTGCATGAACAAGAGGATTTGTCTGCAGTCAGTACCACTAGTGTTAGAGCTCTCTTTCTATTCTTCTGAATCAATCCATCCTCCTGTTTTACCTTACTTGCATGCACTGAGCCCATCATTTTAATACTATTGGTCATTTGCTTCTGCTGATACAAATATTATCATATACAATGCATAGTTCTGCTGTTCAGCTGCTATGGTTCACTCACACCCACTCATTGCTGCTTGTCACGCACAACTGCTTACCACAGATCACCTAATGGTTATGAATTCCTAAGTGTAATTGGAAAAGCTCAGGGGGTAGATGGTATGTCTAAAAGTATGAAGCCTGCCTTCTTTAGCAGTATTAAGCAGCAAGACATTTGAATACTACCAAATATGACTGAAAATAAAGCAAATATAACCTGGTATATCACAGATAGGTTTGAGATAATATTAAAAGGATTCTTATTTCCTATGATTATCCAAAAAATAGAGAGTCATGTGAAGTAACTATATTTGGCCACTGGAAATAGTTTTGAAAGTAACGATGATGTTACTGTTAGAAATGTTTAAAATATTTTAAATGTGTAATGAATGTATAACTAAATTAATATTCCAGTATGGAGAGGTACATTCATTTAATTTCTGTGGTATCTTACAATTTCTAAATGTACAGAATAACACAATATAAATTAACTATGCAATATATTTATTTTATTAAGTTACATGGGATACTTAAAGACTCAAAAAAATGTCTACACTGTAATAAATAATATCAACATAAGGCAAGCCAGACCATTTATGCAAATGCCAGTGTAGCAAAGACATGATTGTGGCACTGCTGCCTAATGTAGCTGTGTAGCTGTTTAAACTGCATTCAGTGTACAAGTAAGTAAACTGTGCTATGATGGTAATGTGGCCTAGAACCAAACACCTGCAGGTTGATGTGGATCAAAGCAGTGCATGTATGATATATAGGCATAAATGGGAGCCCAAACAAAGGCTATGTGGCAAGGCAGCAACTATTTCTGTAGCATAAATGAGAAGGAAATCAGGAAATAAGACAACCAGAGAGGAGAAGAGCAAGCAAAGGAATGCACTTAAGGAAAATCGGGAGCAAGTGTGTAGGGTGGGGGAAGAAGTTTATTTTTTCTGTTTTTTGTTGGTCAAGTGCTATTTTATTTTTTTTTTTATTTATTCATTTTTTAAGAAGGGTAATGGGGAAAGCACTGGAAATGGGAAAGCAATGGGAAGTTGTGCAGAGGAAGGAGGGTACAGAAATGACAGCAGTGGCAAGCACACAAACATATAGCAAAGTTTGACAGAGGAGGTAATTATGTAGTTATAGGGTCCAGATGCAGATATACAGACAGACAGAGGGCAGACAACAAACAGTGGAGCACAAGAGACCACAAAGGAAGGTAATACCATGATGGGGATATGGTGGGCTAAGAATAACTTGCTAAACTATCTAAGGGGTGAATCCACCCGTAAGTCAATTACCTCCATGCCTGACATCAAGGATGGCTTCTGCCGGCTGGTGGCCCAGTGATCAGAGATGTGTGGCTACCTGACTCTGCCAGTCACATGTGGAAGCAATCCAGGATGCTAATAATGCCAGTCCGCCTCAACCCTCACCAGATGCTACATCTCTTTCTGGGTCCTCCATAATGGCCCCTTCTTGCCACTTTCTGGGCAAGCCCTCCACGTCACTTCTCACAGGATGACTTTAAACTCCCTGGGGAAAGGCAGGCCCAGGGACTACTAAAAACTAAGTGGTTGTTTCAGTGTGCTGTGCATGGTGCGGTGGCCCCTGCCTGACAACTGCCTGACAACTGCCTGATCCATGGCTGATCCTACAAAAAAAATGAAAATGAATAGAGAAAGAAAAAAAACAAGAAAGCAACATAATAAAAAGAATACCTCAGAAAAATAACAGGGCACAAATCTAGTCAGTGTTATCTGGTACACATTCATTAAAAAAGTTCCAGAAGGAGAAAGAAGAGTCAGCAAAGCAATGTAAAGCAATGTTTTTTGAACACCTATTATATGACTTAGGGTAACACCATGGGAATATGAATGTATGGATGGAAGGCAGTGTGCACTGACAATGAGCAGTGAAGAAATGATGTTATTATTAAACTAAATAAATGTAATGCTCACTGCCATGGAAAACAGGTTATTTGAAAGTGGTCATACACACCATTGCAAATGCACAACTAAGTGGTACAAGTTAGGGCAGTAGCAAAGTAACACACCAAACACTAGCAATTTTAACTGGCAATGAAAAACTAAACCATGCTGTAATAGTCAAAAGAAAAATAAAAGGCTTCAGTTCAGGCAATGTTGAACTATTAAAATGATAAAAAGGTCAGGACTGTAACAAACAGGAAACAGGTTAAGCAGAGATATATTTATGGCAGCAATAGAGTACAGTACACTTACACCACTGTCTAGATAGTCTGACTTGCCTCATCTGACTGGCTAACCTAATCTCTAAAATTTTGTTCTCTGCTGTAAGACAGAAATAATGCATTAGTGAGCACAACATTCCAATGACAACAAAAAGCAGTTGTACCTGTACTTTCTGGCCTACTATACAATGACCTAGACAAAAAAAATACTTTGGTAGAGAACATCTTGATGACACTTCCACAGATCAATATATTTTAGCTGGCACTGCTTGGCAGAACACTGTCTACCTTGGTAAAAGTCTGCTGGATTCTACCTTATACATGGGATCTTCATAGTTGTCCCCCAACAGGTGGTTCGTCTGCTGCATATGCAACAAATGGAAAATGCTTTTTGTATCCCTGTAGCATCATGCTACAGCTCTACCAGACTCTGATCCTGCTGAAGCCAGGTCCATTCACTAGTCAAGTGACAGTTTGAAATATGGTAGCTTGGCTGTGATGGTGTTGTCTTTGGGTGGGCACAACATGACAGTCATTAACAGACATGACAGTAGTGCAATGCCCATCTGTGGTAGTGCAATGCAAGTGGTAAGCAGTGCAGGGAAGGCGACAGCTGCAGAACTAGACTACACAGGCATGCACATTTCTACATGACCTACATGATAGCAGCAGGATAGCTCTATGACTATGGTATGACTATGGTCACTACATAAATACAGATCATTAGTATCATGGCCAGGCTATTTAGCTACTCAGATTTAAAGAATGACAGAGCTCATGTAGGAGCCAGACAGGGCTTCAATGAGTGCTATAGGGATGATAACACAGTCATTATTGCTATAATTTACAGATCATTCACTAAATCACCTCATTAGCATAATATCTGCACTACGAGAGTCTATAACATGATAAAATGCATGTCTGACATTATTAGGGAGAGAGAGAGACTGCAATATACAGCATAAGACCAGAGAAGAAAGATGACATCTGAGTATATCAATGTGCAAAGTGACAGCAGCCAGGAGTACTTGTAGCACACATCATATTGGATGGACAGCTGCTGGGTGCATATCGGCCACACACAGTCATCACACAGTACAGCACTGTGTGTGCTCCCACTGTAATAGCCCTCCCAAAGGTATGACTGGATGTATTGCACAGGGTACAAAACTGGACGAGCATAGAAACCAGGCTGGTCAGGTTACAGTAGTGACAAGAAGGGTTTGTTATCAGCAAGAGAAAAAATGTGGAAAAGAGTTTTCATTACGGGGGGGTATAACCATCCATGGCAGTCTATACAAGAAAAAAATCTTAAAATGCTGGTGAGGCAGGGACACATAATTTAGGTATTACTAAGACAGCTTACATATCTGTTGTGTAGGAGCACACTTTGTGCAGGTATGGTTAATGGGGTTGCTTCACCTCCAATGCAGTGGATGCATTCTCTAGTGTTGGTACTTTTGCAAAGGACACTACAAGTGGATCACCTACCAAGAGCTACCACACTATGACACAGCACCAGAGCAGTTATATTGTAGCATTGCTTAAGGCTTTACCCACTAGAGTGATATTAGGTGCAGTGTAGTGGCAAATGTTGGCTAAAATGGACAGCCCTTTATACACAAACTGATTCACCTGTGTACCTATAGCTGTGCCTGAACTGTCATGGCACTGGAAGAGTAGCACCTGGTGGAAAAATTCATTCCACAGAGAATGATGTCCTATGTTAGGCCTTCTGCACCCATGGCTGGAGAATGATGGACAAAGACAAGATGCCAACGTTTTTGGGAACCTTGTGTAATGGGAACTGGTGCAGTAAATAAATGCTGTAAGTAGACACACCCAGACAGTGTGTCCGATGCATCATAGGATCACTGACATAATCCTTCATGTCAGGAGTGGTGCCCAAAACTAATCTACTGAGAGATCAGCCACTAGAACTGCACTGCAGAGATATCACCAGCTAACATTGGCAGCAAAGAGATCCTTAAAACCCTCAGGTTAGACACTTTCAGGGGACTAATGCAGGGAGGTGGATTAAATATAGGAGTTGGGCTGCTTGGTCCTACAAGGATTTTTGTTGAAGATGCCCTGAATGAGTTGTGGCAAATACCGTTCCTGTAGGACATTGTCCAAAATGTTACTCTGGTAATCACACATGACCATCTGCATTAATGTCATCTATGAATCTGAGGGCTGTAAGTGAACTGCAGCTCACAATACAATTCTTATCTCTGTGGGGATGCACAGGCTGAGTTGTGTCACATGCCAGTCCAGTAAGACTTTACCTAGCACCTTTGTTCAGTTTACTCACACATACTATACCACATGAATCTCACTCAGGGACATCAGGCCTGCAAAACAAACTGCCTGTACCACAAGATATTTATGAGCTTATAGGCATTGTCTTCATGGTGGATGTGGGGATCATATATGCAGTGGCTTACATACTGGAATATTTTCTGTCTGCATTCACAGATTATACTGGAAAAGGATCTAGTAATACAGGTCTGCACATGCCTGATATCAGCAATATACAGTGACTAACAGTGATATTAACATGGCACAGTCTGAAGATGCAGTGGCACTATCAACAATGCTAACAGTGGAGAGAATGTTTCCTTCCATCACAGCTGATGTGAATGTGGAGGCCTGGAATGGACCTTCCATATCACCTGTGCTTATTGAAGGACAAGCCAACACCATGGTCTAAAGGGACTGATCCCTGACTATGACCCACATGACCTGGGTTTGTCTAGCAGCTCTAATGTCTGAGGTGCTGGCATGTGGCATAGTGCCCAACCTGTAGGGGAGAGTATGCAGCTGGTCGTACTTTACAGTATGTCTCCAGTGGAGTTTGAGGACATGCAAGCATTATAGTAATAGAGAGGCAGTGGCTGAGTCACCATGGACATGGAACAATACACCAGCATAGAAATATTGCACAGTTGTTCCATGATATTACAGATGTGCAATGCTGGGCTGGGAACCTTTGGGCATAAGAGAAAAAAAAAAACACTCCCTGGTGAGATTCTCAGTCTCCTTACTGGTACCAGAAATGGGTCAGGAATAACCAGAAGAAGTTGATGCTGGTCTGGCAGACCTAGTAAATGTGAAAAGTACCTTGGGGAAAAAGCCCATGCTCAGCTATAGGGAGGCAAAACAAAAGCTGTGTTTAGTGAAGGATATTTCATCTCTGTGAGTGCTACACATGGTATAAAGGTAGAATCATGTTGTGACTTTCCATCTAATACATTTTTATCAAGCAAGAGCAACATGCACACATACTCTCTCACTGAGTCTTTTACGAGTGCAAAGTAAAATGGAATGGGTAACACTTTCATAAGAAATTAATTTTTTCTTGCAAAACTAACCTTTGTATCATAGGATCATAAGAGATTACTAGGCTATCGAACCAGAGGTCATTTCAAGCCTAACCATTTCATCCCAATGTAATACCATAGAAATGTTAGTTAATACCTGGATTGCATTAAGTAATGACTGCCCATGTCCAGAAAGGCTGTGGGCGCCATTCCTAGTAAGAATTTACAGTGTCCCATCCACTCATCCAGGTTAGTTTTGAACAGTGTCATAGAGGTGCTCTGTTTCACATGAATAGGTAGCATATTCCAAAGATGCAGCGGTCACTGGGAAATAAATCTGTCCCTTCAAAATTTCCTATTTAAGTCACAGACCATATTCAGGCCCCTGGAAGGGGTGGCCCTAGTCCTGTTTGATTTATGGATATGCAGAAAGTTCATTAGGTTTGGGTCTGAGATTGCTCTATAAGTCAGGCACAAGTCTTCCCTAAGAAGTTTATATGATACAGAGTAAAGTGATAGGGACTTTTAGTCGGTCTTTGTACAGCACATGCTGGAGTCCCTTGATCTTCTTTGTTAGAAACCTCTGAGGTGTCTTCAATTGCTGCAGGTGCTTTGTACGGTACATGCCGAACAGGTCATTATACTCAATTATGGGCCAGGCTAGTGCCAAGTACTGAGGGGTTATAACCTCTTTTGCTCCCAAGGTAATGCCTTTACTAATCAAATTTGCTATGTAGAAAGCCTTCCTTAATACAGTCGACACATGGTATCAGATAAATTTGAACGATGGCTGGGATTCAGAGAGGGCCAGTAAGCCATAATGTTGATTATTTCCACTGGAGTCAGCCTTTTCTGATTTAGAAACCAGTCAGCCGCTGTGATCCTGCATAGTCTGCAAGATCACAACAGTAGTGGAGGCATCTATACAGCTATGCCACATTCAAATGAGGTATTCTAGGGGTACAACCTTTGCTAATTAGACATGTGCCTTCTCCCAGAAGTGCCTGAGGTAAGGCATTTACACAGCTGATCAATTCAAAGAATCAGTCATGTGTGTAAATCCTTACTGCTAGCCATAGTAATTAACTTGACAATAAACTCACCATCACCCATTGCTCTCAATGTGTGTGATCGTGCTAGAGTCAGATAGAGTTGTGGCATGTGTACATGGATGTATATATGTGGGTGCGTGTATGAGTGTATGTAGAGGTATGAGTGGTGTCTGAAAAGTGCACGTGTGGATGTGCATGTGTGCATATTACTTTTGCTTGTTGAAAATGTATTAGATGGAAACTCATGACAGGCTGACTTGGTTGCAGGTGTTGTAGGCAACTGTATAAGATGCAAGTAAAGGTAGAGTAGGTGTGTGTGTGTGTGTGTGTGTGTGTGTGTGTGTGTGTGTGTGTGTGTGTGTGAGTGTGTGCGTGTGTGCATGTGTGTGTGTGTGTGTGTGTGTGTGTCTGTGTGTGTGTGTGTGTGTGTGTGTGTGTGTGTGTGTGTGTGTGTGTGTGTGTGTGTGTGTGTGTGTGTGTGTGTGCATGGGTGTATGGGTGTGGGTCTGGGTGTATGGGTGTATGAGTGAATGGGTGTATGGGTGAATGGGTGAGTGTGTTAGTGACAATGATCAGGTATAGGTTGTATATGTAGGACTACTGGTAAATGTGTGTCTATGGGGAGGGTGGGGGGATGATGCCATACTTTTAAATTTCCCTAGACTAATAAGCTTATTCAGCAAAACTGGGGAGAGTAATACCAGAAACCATGGACTTATTGAATTGTAAATACCCTGAGATACCTCAAAATTTCATACAAAAAAAATTTAGAGCATTAAATGTGTATTAAAGGGAACAATAAACACCAGGCACAGTCTGAATTATTTTTCAGTCTTCAAAAAAATTAATAGAACATAATTTTTTTTTTGCACTGCATTGGAAGGTTACAGACCCTGGGTCCTTGGCATATATTATTTTCTCCTTATTCTAACATGCAATTTTCATGCTATGAAACCTCTCCTGTTTTGTAATTCCATTATGCAAATCTGTTATGGATTCCTCTATAATTTTTAATTCCATTTGATAATCTTTTACTGCTCCACACTAACACAAGACATCAGGGGTTTTCCTTAATTATAAATATTACACTTAGTACCTTATAAATGTAATGACATGAAAAAAAATGTTTTTAACCTTGTACTTTTGCTACAGAAAGCAGCTCATCAGCAAAGCTTAATATTATTCATCTACACTAAGAATTTACTAGAGTTCTTGGTCTGGCATGCTGAAGTTATTTTCTGATGTATAAGAAGTATGAAACTCTAACGCCTTGCATTATTGACAAACTATAATAGTCCATGACGTTCGAGGGACAGAGAAAGTATGTCAGGCAAAATCAGGGATGTCGTGTAGAGGCAAAATCAGGTATAGCTATGCTCTATAAGAATAACAGAAAATTAATGGATGTTTGGCTGTAACTGAAGACTGTCCTCATCTTCAGTGAATGTGGCTGCAGTCAACCTTAAGAAAGGATAAATAATGCACAAGTTCTGCTTAAAGTTATAATATAGCTTTTCCTTTGAGCAGACCTGCAAAAAGAATCATCAGTTAAGTCATGTAGCATTTTGCTGTCATGCAAGCTAACATACTTAAGCAATTACCGACAACGTGGTGTGGTATACTGAAGATTTACGCATGGTTGGTGTGGTTTAATCACGAGGGCGAACCACAAACATGGAGTCAGTTATTGCTATTATACAATGACATTATTTAAGAAAAAAATACTTACTTTTCTTAAATAATGTCTTTGTATAAATTCACATTACTGTTCTTCCACCAGTGATGGTATACTGCTTCCTTGTGTTGATGTACTGTGCATGCGTATGGGACTTTTCATTCTCTCTATTTCCATTTTGCACATGTTCAAAAATAATACCCTGGGATTCATGAAGCTTGGCGCAAGGCCGGCATTAGGCTTGTGCCGACCGTGCGGCATACAGGTGGCGCAGTAGCACCATATGCATATTAATGAAGGCGCGCTACCGCCACAGCCACGTGCATAGGAAATGAGCTCGAGTGCATGGGGCATGTCGAAGTGCCGCACGGAGGCGTGGAAATGTCGGCTGATGATGTGCAACCTAAAATGCTGAATATTACAGTCAGCCTGCAATAGTAATCACACCTGTTAGTGCCTGTGGATACTGAAACATATGCAAAGCATGCAAGACAGTTCTTGCGAACACAAAATTAAGAAGCAAACACAAATGCACGTTAGCGAATATCGAGTCTCCATCCCTTGAACAAATGACTTTTAAAACTGTGTGCCCGTATTCTAATGCAGTGTTGATAGTTATACCAAGTGGAAGTGAAACACATCATGTTAGAGCACCGCCAATAGCTAAGTCTAGGCCAATGGTCAGGATTACCACCTGTCCCACATTGTGAGGGATAGTACACAGCTGGACAGTTGTGTCCATACCAAA
>NC_056741.1:939408504-939448504 GCF_019279795.1 Protopterus annectens
CCATACCTGATACTGTAATCATGTAGTCTGATGTAATAGGCATCACAAGGGATCACACCCACCCAGCATGAGTGACAAATGCAAGCACCAATGTCGGTGCATGTGCAAGTGAGGGAGTGAGTGGGTGTAAGCGTGTTTGTCTACCAGTATGCGAGTATTGCACTGTTAAAGAAATGTGGAGTCTAAACAAGTATAAGGAGCTGTAACCAGAGGTCAGCAGTGCTTAACACCGCGCAAACCCACGTACAACTGCTCCCACCTGCTGGAATGTGCCTTACCCACTCCATACACAAAGGACTTGTTCTTGCCGCAAACAAAGAACCGTCCTTTGCAAGTGTTGGTAGCAACACCCTGCGCACACAGCTGATTTGAATTACCAATACACCATGGCATATATACAGACAATAGACAGTACCACACACATACCATACAGCACAGTCATCCAACAGTATAGCAATGTACTGGCAGATATGTCCGGACCACTGGTGTTTGCAGACCTGGTCGTCTTGTGTTTAAGTGTGTGAGCATGCCCAGTATGATCGTTACGCATGTTGTCGACTGACATTACCGTCATACCTTCATGTGTTTGAGCATGCCCAGTATGGTCAACTGGATCGCATGTGTCACATGTCCAGGTAGTCAGTACTGTGGTGCCGACCCCTGTGTTGTACACTGACAGGTGGCATGCTTTGTCTGCAGGGTAGCCAATGGTCATGTGGCATTGACTGTTGCTACATTTCTGCACATCAGGGAGGACATCCAACCATATCCACATTCCTACACAGCACCAGGGGTGGTGCACATGACTTTCACATGCGTACGTTGGAAGGCGGGCACAGCTGACAGTTGTACACCTTTGCTACTACTGTACTGGTATGCCAGGTACTCCATTTCAGTGTGTGGACCTACCTAATTTGCTGGCTAGAGGCATACCAGTGTACTTCAAATCCTAGCTTTAATTACCAGCATAGTGGTTTCAGACATCCTAGCCTTCACAACCTACATCCAACTGCCTGGCCTGCTGTAGTTTGCGTGTGTGTCTGTGGGGGTTGGGGTCATCCATTGGGCATATCCAGAGGCCATTGTATAGCATTTGTCTGTATTGGTCTACACCTGTCCAGCTGTATGAGACTTGTGTGGGCTGTATGGACACACATGATGTTCAGCCCATAACCTGCAGTGGGTTAGGACTCCCTGTGTAATACTGGCTACTGTTGTGACCCTGGTATGTGATACAGATGTCATGGTGCCACTATGGACGTGTACTGTCTGCTTCCCTAACAGTCGGCCATCAAATTCCCTTGTGTGCTCACATCCATACCATAGCTACAGGTAAAAAACACATTCTAATACAATTGCCAATTGGTAGGTTTATTGACTTACCTTGGGGGTGTGCCAGACCTGAGGATGGTGCTGGAGGGCTGCCTATGTTGGATGCACACAGTGCACTTCCTATACATGGCTAAGCACAGGTAGTGTCATGTTTGGCATCCCTTTTACTGTCTGTGCGAGTCAGAGAGGGTGACATTCCCTGGGTACCTACTGTGTCAGTGCATATGCCATGCATTACCTCTTTGCCAAGGGCAGGTCATATTGTGCATGCCTCCTTTCACCTACTGGGTCCAGCTCAGGTAATTCCTCCTCCGAGTCACAGTGTGCCTGTACAGGCCTTGGCATTGGTGGGGGGCTGTGTGGCCCTGCTCCATGCTGTTCCTGCTGCAACTGTTTCTGCAGGATCATGTTGTGCAGCACAGCACATACCATAACAATTTGGGTGCATGTAGCTGGTGAATACTGCAAGGCTCCACCGGATGAGTCCAGACACCAGAACCGTGACCTGAGCATCCCAAACACATGCTCAATGATATGTCTTGCCTGTGCGTGTGCCTCATTATGGTTTAGTTGTTCAGGTGTGTGTGCATTGCTAATGGGTGTCATCAGCCACGACTCCAGTGGTTACCCAGCATCCCCCACTAGGTGACTGTAGGGGATGTCCATATTGGCAAAGGTGTGGTACAGCTGTGTCAGATGCCATATATCGGAATCGGCATAGCTTCCAGGGCAGCCAGTACACACATTCAGTATAATGCCCTGGCCATTGCATATGACCTAGCTGTTGGAGGGTATGCTCCTGTGGTTAATGTAGGCCCTTCCCCGCTCACTGGGTGGTGCTTTGATGTGTACATGCATGCAGGCTATAGCACACAGTACCCCAGGGTAGTCTGCCATTTGGTGGAGGAGATGCATATTGCTGGTCAACACCTCATGTGTGTTGAGGACATGTACGTGCTGACTGGCATGTGGTAACATGGCATCTGGGAACTGGTGTAATACTCTGGATGCAGATACCTGTGAGATCCCCATGATATCCCCAGTTGTGCTTTGGGAGGTACCTGTGGCTAGTATACCTAGGCCTACACATACCTTGGTATCCACTGGGATGGGTTTCCCTTGACCTGTTCGATGCATCAGGTGTGGCTGGCACAGCTCAACAAGCTGCTGTAGGAGGTCTCTGTCCACCCCATATAGTGCTCCACTATCTCCAGCTCATGTAGCCCCTTGTAGGTTACCCTGGGTCTGTACAGTCTTCTGTCTCCTCACTAAGGGCTGTTCAGCAGCATTCACATTCTCACCACTCTCAGCCTCCTGCACATGTTGGTCTATGTTGCCTGATGCAGCCCTTCTCATTTAGTTGGATTGTGTCGAGAAATGACCCTGCATGTATACACCGGTGGTGTAGAGTGTGGAAGAAACCTGTGTGTATGGTGCTTGGTCACTTTACCGTAGTGTTCTGGTCCAGGCTGGGCATGTAATCTGCTGATTGTGCTAATTATCACCTGTTTGCGCAGCTTGTTCACCTTGACAACTCCACTACTGCTGTTGTCCCTCCCAGTTTCACTAGGCAGGTGTAGACACACCCCTAGCCATGTGGGCCATAACACTGTTATGGACCGCTCCAGGTGGTAGTGTCCCCACGCACATGAAGGCCACTCACATGTACTGACCAGTACACTCTCAAAAGCCATCATAGATATGTCAAGTGCAGATCACAGTGTCAAATTCCGCATTCTAGGATGTAGCCTTCAGACATCACCCCTTGGACCAGCAACACACATCCATACATTAGTACAACACCATGTTACTCATGACCAGTGGACTGTACTTAGCTCTACAGCAACAGTTCAGACTACCCATGTACTGACAGGGTTCCATCATGTGTTATGCAATGCAATGATACCACTGTTCATAACCAGGTCGGCTGTACACATAACAGGGGCCCTGGTTCATATACAACTCTAACAGATAACTTTTGCTGTACCAGTAAACACACTCATGTTTGGATATGACATACATGTACCTGCCGTGGATATGTATATGCCCCACACACACACACACACACACACACACACACAACACATATGTACATAGCATAGCTTTTCTTGTCCTTCGTGCAGACAAGTGGCTACAGCAATTACATGCATGCACATGGAAGGTAGGTCCATGGCTGTTGAATGCTAACAGTACATAAGGTGTGATAGCAATGTTGACTGAGTTAACATTCCCTCTGTACTGGTTACCCATGACAACTATCATATCATACAACAGTCCATGTGTCATGTATGTCATCACACATGTCTACCAATTGCAATGCATACAAACATGGCTACATGACAGGAATGTAGGACCTACACACGTACATGTAGTGATGTGCATTCAGCTACCATGCATGTGCAGTAGCTGATGTTTGCAGTTCATCTGTGTCTTACTATAACATGCAGTTGCAATGCAGCCCCATCATTGACATCTGTATATGGTGAAATACTGACAATACGGTAAGATGTACATCAGATATGGATGGATGTGTGTTCATAAAGTGGTGGGCCAACTTTGCAGATGGATGTTTGCTGAAGACAGCTCACAGGTGTGTCACAAGCCGTCCTACCATAACATGTGCAAACACTAAACTATGTTTCTGTTAATTGAAGGTGAAGACATGCAACCTACACAGCGGTCAGGGTGTCACTGACTGTAAATCACTTGACACCTGTAACACTTAAGTCCTCCCGTGTGCATATAGCAGCACAATTGCCAAAGGTAGCGTTGGTACACATTGTAATGTGGGCAATACTGCTGCATGTCTGTCAGACGTATCATAAGATAGCAGGTGTTTGATTCACAGTACTGCCATGTGTGTTTGCTTGTGTGTCCATATATTCTACGTATGGTGGGGAATACATCTCAATTGTTACACACTCCTGTACACTGTTGTAGAGATCTGTACATACTGCAGTGTAGAAAGCAAGACATAGGCAGGGGTTGTGTGTGTATCACACACATGTTAGCTATCTGTATGTGCATGACATAGGTGAATTCAATTGTGGACTCCACAGTGTGTGTGTGTGTGTGTGTGTGTGTGTGTGTGTGTGTGTGTGTGTGTGTGTATGGCTGTCTGGTGCATGAAGTGAGGAAGTATGCTACCATAGTGAACAGATATGAACCCTAACCCCTCCAGGTGATGCAATCTACTACCCTGTTGATGCCGTCAGTCTTAGGCATTACTGACTACCTGTACATGTTCATTCTTTGTGTCGCGTCATGTGGGTGCACAGTACTGTAATGGTGATTACCACATAGGCAGGGGTCCTCACCTCAACACTATCAAGTGTGTGTGTTATAGTGTTGTTGACCCTGTGAATGTGGGTGTGTTACTGTGTCTGAATACCTGTGTGTGTGTGTGTCTGTGTGTGTCTGTGTGTAGTTGTGTGTTCTCATCCTGTAATGTGAATGTGTATTATTGCTATACAGTGAGGCCTCATGCTATCAACTGGCCTCTACCCTTGAC
This sequence comes from Protopterus annectens, assembly GCF_019279795.1. Taxonomy (NCBI): domain Eukaryota; kingdom Metazoa; phylum Chordata; order Ceratodontiformes; family Protopteridae; genus Protopterus; species Protopterus annectens. The sequence goes on from NC_056741.1 coordinate 939,413,348, forward strand.
ATCAGCTAGACTGCTGTGTAAACCCCCCGCACCATGTAACTGTACCTGCGATGTCACCCGGTATGGATGTCACGTCTCTAGCCACTGTAGCTTAGTACACAGCTCACATGGTCCTGGATCAGTAGATGTGTAGACATCTTTGGAATGTCAGCCTTTCTAACAGTGAGGTTGAGGCTACGTATAGCATGCTGGTATTGTCATACATGCCTGTGAGTACGCCACATTTACACATGGGAAACTGCAAACACTGGTACTTAATGGCACATGCAATTAGACCTTAAGGAGGCAAGCAGGGCATCATTACCAAAATGATGTTACTGTTGTTACCAAGACACATACTGTGAACATAAAACAATGCATTCTAAACCTGTACTACATGGTATGTCTGCTGCATGTCAACAGTACACAACAATTGTAATATACACTTATCTCCCTATTCTGTTCACCCTGTGCATCAGACCATATGAGCATGTCCCTGCACTGATGATGTGGATGACAGGGATGCGGCACAGGCATCATCATATGCACAGGGTGATAATGTTTGCCAGGGGCCTAGGCTGCACCAGTGGATGACATCATGTGTGTGGGATAGGGCCTGTGATCTAATTGGCCATGTGTGGTTGTTATGCATGTGAGTGTTGTGATGACCTACACATGTTTCTAGTGTATGCGTGTATGTGTGCACACAGTTCTGACATGTGTCTGGCCTACACAGGGGTATTATTGACAGCTCCAGATGGTACAGACCAGGATTTACAGCTCACTGTGTCCGGCCATGGCCACGTGACCTGTGCCTGCCAGGGGTTGCATGGGCACTACCAGACAGAGGTACAGATTGGGAATTGTCCGATGACACATGTCCACTGGAACCGTGTCCCCTCTGGGACCATCCAGGGCCACGTCCATGTGGCCTGCTGTGTCCTGGTGTGGACAGCACAGCACCAGCTGCACTGCTGCTGCTACCGGCACTATGGGAGTGGGCATTTGAGGTAGCTCGTTCATGTAGACCTGCACCAGGTGGTGTAGCTGGCCTACATCCATGTGGCCTACGCCTCACTCCTACCAGATGTTCCAGCACAGACAGCTCACGCTCACGGATTGTTATGCCATGGTCAAGGATTCCAACCATGTCACCCAATCATCTGTCCAAAACTTCAGCAATCTGCTGTTAAGCATTTGCCAATGCCTGGATGTTGTCATTTAAAGAACGGATAGCAGCCCTCTGAAGCCTCTGTCCTTCTCTGTTCTGCCATTCAGCATGTGCCTGTGCCGCCATTACAGTCTGAAACATGTGTCTGGTGACACCAGCTGCTGCGCTCTGTCCTGCAGGTGCATGTCGGCCAGAGGTCCTCCTATGAGCAGCACTGGCCACATGCCTGTGTGGCACATCTGCAGTCATTTGACTGACACCATGGTGTGAAGGCACACCTTCCGTAGCCACCACACATTTCTGTTCCAAGCTAACACATGCTAACTGTCCTTCCTCTATGGCCACTGGTGATGGGGTATGTGTTGGCATGAGAACTGCATGTGGGGAAGAGGGGGAATATAGGTGGAATGGCAAACAATGGCACAGATTCAGCCCCTGACAACCCTGCCTGTACCTCAAGCATATGTTCATCATCACTGCTAGAGTCTGTGGGGACACTAACATCAGATGGACCGCAGGAGGGTAATGCACCTACATCACCTGTGAAGACAAACAAAGACTCTACATTACAATAGAGGCACACACACAGACATACACACAGACACACACACAGATGCACACACACACAGACACACACACACACACACACACACACACACACACACACACACAGACACACACACACACACACACACACACACACACACACACACACACACACACACACACACACACACACACACACACACACATACACACACACCATGCATGTGATTTGACAGAAGGCATGCAACATGCATGTGATACAGTAGACGGCATGCAGCTCAGATATTAATAGTGGTAGTTATCATGCATCCCTGGGTTGCACACAACAGCAAGCATGTGTCATAGCAGAAGCCATGCATTTCACACAATCATGGTAGTAAGCATACATCCATGTGGACCAGCACAGGTTAACAGTACTCATGGCTGATGTGAGGCATATGTCCTTCACATTAACATGTAGTATGACATGTAATCTGCTGATGTGTGCATTGACATGCATACATCTTTGACACAATGGTGTCCTGACACATGTACAGCGGTGTAATGGTGTCACATTGCAGTGTTGTCTGTACGCCCTACAGATAGAATACCCTTTTAGCAGATGTGCATGACCATTGAAGGGTAGTATGAGGCGTCTATAATGCTATACAGTTTTAAGTACAGACACAGTGCCATTGCATGGAATCATGAGGCGTCTCTATTGCTATACAGTGTGGAATACACACACAGTGCATAGCCATGACTGTTGCATACACAATACATAAATACTGTGGATTGTGACCCATGTCGCTGAGGTGTATACACACTAAACCATGATGTGTCATGTGTGACAGGTCACTGAAAGACATACAGAAGACACCCCTGCACAACTGCTAACATTTCTTAGCTGCCTGGCAACCATGTCCACACATGGCAGACTTGTCAATACACCATGTCCCACATGACATTTATGCACCACACACACAAGGTGCACGGCAGACAGTGATGTCCAACAGCAGCAAGGGAAATGTACAGTATCTGTGGCCTGATGTGGTGTCTGTGTATGTATGTGGATGCTGTACAGGTGACTACTGTCATACTGTGACACAGTCATGATGTTCAACACATCTTATGGGGTCGAATTAAGTGACACCTCCACAAGCTGTGCACAGGCTTTTAGGATGTCCAGTGTTCCACATCTACTATATAACCATTCAACAAAGGCTATAGTTGGACCATGTGTAGACAATGTACAACAGGGTGTACAGACATACACATCACATCTACTGTGTGTTGTTACACGTCTCTGGCCATCCTCCATGGCCATGTGTGAACATGTGTTGGCCAAATGTTTGTGATGGCTGTCTATCTCACATGTCTGTGTTGTCCCATATGACATACACCCATAGATGTTAGATACTCCACTGTCCACAGGGTTATGCAGACAAAGGGTTGTATGTTTGGTATGTGGGGTATGTTTTATGGGATAGTGAGACAATGTTGCAGCCGGACCACTACATGTCATGGACACGTCAGATGGCACATCACAATGTGTGCACTCATTGCAGGGGCATATTCCACAATGGTGAATCATGTGGGGCTGCCATACTCCAGCTCACTGTGTAGTACTGTTTGCGGACCCCACGTGTGTTGTTCTGATGTATAATACATATTCCTACATTGAACAACACCTCCACCGTTGTATGCACAGCTGTCAAGATATCTAGCAATGACAGTTTCTGTGGTTTCATGTCAGTGTTTCATTTAGTTTGTATGTATTGCACATGGGTAGCCAGTGTGATTGATTAAAGATGCAACCTGTATATCGTGACTGGACCATACATTATGTGTACATGTGTTAACTGGCCACATGGCGAATAGATCTGTGCATTAACATGCATGATACTGATAACTGTCTCACCTGCAACAGCCTGCTGTCTCTGCGGCACACCAGAGGTACCTATATAAGGGTGACACAGCAGTATGATCATTATCCATGACTATATGACAGCTCCAGGGTGCAATGTGCATGTTAACACATTCGCCAGTACAATAGGATATACTATGGAGTATGCACATGTGTGCATACACAGGGTAGCATACTATAGTATCCGGCATGTGTGTAAAAATACCTTGCATATGATGTTACATTACATATTGTACAGTGACACATGCAACTAAATGGGATATAATAGTTATATGTGCAGTAGTGACTTACCAGGCAACTCCAGGCTCGGTGGTTGGGAGAAACCCACCTCCACGATGGCAGATAGAATTTGTGGATGCTGTTCTGATGGCTTCCCCAGACTGGCCAGTAGCTCCTTGGTATGTGTGAGTGGGGGCTGGGTTGGTGGCCCACCACCTGTTGTACCTTGATCCCTGGCAATTGCATTTGCACGCTGTTTCGCATGTCTGATCAAGTCCATGCAGTATCTGCGCACCTGCTGGTGGGTGTGGTTGTGGCCACCCACATCATTAACCCTCCTGCGAAGTTCCTGCCACAGGTCATCACGCTGCTGGGCATGCTGTGGCACATGGCTGAACAATACCTCATAGTTATCCTGGAGGTAAGGTATGAGGGCCTCATCCTCCAAGTGGCTATATGCCTGCAGTTTTGATCGAGGCATATCTGGAAGACATAATGATGGAGACAGGTCACAGTATCTCAGAGAAACACTGAGAAACAGCTGCACATACATGTGTATTACATGTAGTACATATGAACAGTTGCCTTTGCAAATCTTCATGACAGTGACAGCACTGACATGTTTGTGTCACACACATGTAACACCTGATGGGGACTGGATATTATCACCATATATGTGTGTCACCTCATTACATTGCTCATACTCCATGTGAATGCTGTGTTGATGTGGGCATGTCTGTTTGCCTGCACTGGTGTTTTTACCTATCAGCACATGCCTGGATGTGTCCACATTAATGCTGTTGACCTTGATGTTGTGTATATGTCACATATCAACACATACACTGCCTTAACGGACATGACCTGTGACAATGCAGACATGCACCCGGAAACCTTTACATGCATATGTTTTGCCATATACATCTACACAGCACTGTACAGCAGTTCAATATCCTGCCACGTATCGCCTGTGTTGCACATGTGATACACATGGGACAATGGCTAGCCAGATGGTATTTGCAGGGATGGTTATCAACTATAGCATGTACGGCCAAGGTCATGTAGTAGTGTGTATGCCCTGGGCCATGTATGAGCATAGGATGTTAGGTTTTCTAGCTGCATCCGACAGCCATGTTCCCGCCGCCAGGTGAATCAGTGCCACATAACTGATCCAGACAGTTAATGATACATCTGCCATGCGGTCATCACACCATGTCTACAGAGATGACATGTGCAGCTTTGCTGGACAGGGTTGCATAGTATGGCAGGAGTATGTAACGTGTATGGTACCGGTATCTGTCCAGCATGTGGCGATCCTTGTACTAGGAAGGTGGCTGTCCATGACTTATGTTTTTCAGATCAGGATATGTACGTGTAGCATGTCCAGCCTCACAGTGTTGGACATGTCTTTATGCAGGGTAGGCAGCATGCTGCATAGTGGAGATGAGGATTGTGAAGGCTGGTGTCTCCCATCCAAGCATGGCCAATACCCCTTAAAGGTGATATGTGATCCGATATTGGTCACTTGAGTGATGAGTATGGCTGTACAATGATCTCCATGCTCATGGATGGCACCCTGTCATGACTAGGGTTGCCTCTTATGACTACCTAATAGGCCTGGTGATGTCACTAGCTCAGGGAGGTAAACTGCACAGCACCAACCCTTACACACAGTGTCCATTATGTTGACCGCTGCCTAGGTGGTAGTTCATGGGTAAAGGGTTATTAACCTAGCGGTGACAATGCAATATGCAGCTGTCAGATTGTGCACATATGTCACGCACCTCACCCACAAAGCCCATTCTGTATGTTGTCCACAACACTGAGTCAACTATTGCTCCTAGGTCATGACCATTTACATACTTACATACGCAGATGCCTCCCATTTGTCTGTGTGGTATGGGCTACAATGAGGGGGGAGTACAAAACATTAACCCAGTTTTACTGTAGCTGCCACTGGTGTGATATGCACATGTCAATCAGACACCTTTTGTAGTGTTGGTTCTGTCAGCAGGCCACTGGCAGGACAGTCCTGTGACATACAAAGGTACATCTAGTATACTGAGTGTAGGTGGAACACAGTATGGGTGATGATGTCCTATGACCTGTCACAGGTATGATATGCAGTGTAAAATCATCTGTACTGTTATCTACATCTGTACTGCTAACAACATATACGTTGATTAAGGTTCATGGACTTTCAGACCATACTCAGCAGGGTAATAGTGCAGTGCCTCCCATTATGAGTGGTGTCTCCACATTGTGGGTTGTGATAACTGTTGGTGTGCACCATTCAGTGTTTTCACAGACTGACATGAACCTAAGTTTTACATGATGTGTATGTGTAGAGCAAACTGTTTTGCCATATGTGTATGATACAACCAGGGATGTGCACAGGTCACATGCAGCCTGAGTGCACCTTGTGCCATCATAGCTATGGTTACAGGGGCTCTGTAGTGTTCATGGATATGTGATTGTATACCTGTTGGGGGGGAGCAGTGAGTTTATGTTATCCAACACCCTATCTGTATTGCTTATTCATGCTCAGCACTTGTTCAGAACATGTAAGCACTTCATGAGCTACTAATTACTATAGCACTCAGTCCTACTCATTTCCTACAGGTAAACACTGTTTGTACTTACATCTCCAGCTTGCTTAGAGTAAAACAGTTGTTGTACACACTTACCTCACATATCTAGTGAGAAATGGTTGAATATTCAGGCATGTCCAAGTGTCAATTCCCAGTGTTATCACCTGTCTATATGATGAATATGGGCATCATGAGGCAATATAGCAATTGTCTCATGTACACAGTTAATGCTCACCTCCTAACATACGACACTACAACCTGTGGGAGATGCACATATGTAGCCATGCTGGAGGTAATGCTCTCTCCAACCCAGACTGAACCTGACAATCATGTGGGGACGTTAAACGTTTGCACCACATCACACTCATCACATAGTCTCACTAGATCTCCACCACCGCAGGCCACACATAGTAAGACTACAACATTTTTGGAGCCTCTCAATACTACTCTGTGTAGGCAACAGAGGACTCCGAAGCAGAAACGCAGGCAGCCCCCTCACCAAACACAACACCAATTACTTATAGCCCACAGACTCATGTGTGCCCATCAACTACAGCCAATAGAGTGATATAACATACCCAACACACTAGTCATAGGTGACTCAGTAGGTGGTCACACTGATGTCCCACACAGCAGGCTACACAAGGTGATAGTCACTTTCATATGGCTGTCGGGTAGCAGGATCCGCAACATAACCTATGCACTCAGGTCACTCCTCAGCAGGTACAATATGACTGTCATTCTCCATGTTAGTGTGAATGCCCTGAGATGTAACTTCCTGGACTACATGTACAGAGTCATGCAATAGCTCTCCGATTTTGTAGCCCAGGCAGGTATCGCCCTAGACCTGAGAAGCATTCTGCATTCGTCCAGACTGATAATGCAGTACAACGACTAAATTATTCACTTCAACAGTTGGCTATGCTTCTGGTGTCATTCCAAGGGTATCCAGTATCTGTCTGCTTTGAATGACATGGTCGACAGAACATGATGCTTTGGCACAGATGACCTGCACCTGTCGGCCCTGGTATTATGGATAACATCTAAGGCTCTTGCTGCTCCTATAGTGCCTGTTTTAGACACGGTTCAAATAACATATTCACTACCAGAACAGGAACAGGCAACCAAAACCTGAGGGTAATGTTACTCAATGCTTGACATCTTCATCTCAAATGCACTCACCTGAGGCACTCCTTCTAATGGATCACTTTGATATCTCTGCAGTGACTGGGACTTTCTTCTATGCTCCTGAGAGCACCCCTGTACTAACAGGCTATTACGCAGACCACACCTTTCAGTCATGTAACCAGGACCGGAACACCCACGGCGGAGGTGTATCCATATTTCACAAGGATGTACACACCTCCAGGCTGGTTGCTTAGCACAATGCATCAGAGGTAATCCAAGTGCAACTAACTGTAGCCATAACTGCTCTACAAATTGTAGCTTGCTTACGGATTCCACACCATACTCCACGGTTAATGGCCCTCACTTCTTGGTGTACTGGAAAGTAGGGTTCAAACAGGAACTACTGATGTGAGACTGACACTACCTCACACTTAACTGGGATACCTACTCATCTACCGAGACATTAGACAAATGCTTTCTGGGATTCATAACCTCCAATCAGCTGGATCAACCTATCCACACCACCACCAGGGCCAACAATATCCTAGACCTGGACATTACCAACATGTGTGACTGGTGTTCCACACCTGGGATTATCCCCTCGTTGGCCAGATCTGAACATATGCTAATCACCCTTGTTATCCACATCCCGGCACCACACCCTTCACGGAAAACACAGTACAATATTTCGACAAAGCCAACTTCAGGCTTCTTATGACAGCAGTATTAAATGTCATGACCTCCATGCAGATGGACAATATAGTTACAAATGCTGAATCATACACAACTGCACTTCATTAGCACTTACACAACTGCATGGATCATGCTATCCCAAACAGAGCCATGGCAGTACCCACCAGATAACAGATGCCACTCTGGGGGTCCACTGCCATGGACATAATGTACAACAGAAGGAGGAGACTGTTGCAAAGTAGAGTACAATCCCATGGGTGGGGTAGCTCCCTGGTCAGCCTCAGTAGAAATCTGAGATCCCTTATCACATCCTCCAAAGCTAGCTACATAAACATTACTGTGACTCATACCAAGGACTACCACAAAGTGTTATGGAGGTATGTCACTACTCTCGATGGCGATACCCACATCTGCTCTGACATACAGCGGTTAGGCACGAACATTACAGAACCGACTGATATTGGCAACATCCTGGCAGATAGGTTCAGTGCTAACTTTACACCCATCTCACACCCTAAAGGGCCCACATCTATACAGGAACAATGCAGAGTCCCAGTGGTCACAACTACGCAGTTTAAAGCTGCACTCTCTAAAGCCTAAAACACAGACTCCATGTGACCGTCCAACATCCCAGGCTGCAATTTACACAAACCTCAGAATGACATGGCTCCCCACTTGGGCACCAAATTCACTAATAGCCTTGTATCAGGCATTGTGGCCCCTGAATGGCACACAGCAACAGTTATTACACTCCACAAAGGTGCACCATAATGGACCAGAGAAACTATTGCCCTATATGCCTGACTAGACTGTTCTGCAAGGCTATGGAGCACATCATCATGGAAGTCATTCACAGAGACATTGGTGGCCTGCAAACCTTTGATACCACCCAGTTTGGATTTGTTAGGGCCAGACCATGACTCCTACACCTGGAGTAGTCCTTTGAGACAGTTACCAAGGTAGTAGATGAGGGTAAGGAGGTCCACACAGCCTACCTTGTCCTCTCATTGGCTTTCAACACCGTTCTCCGTTCTGGTATTGTCAACATACACATCCACCTGCACATCAACCCCTATGTCATGAGATGTTATGCAAAGTGGCTCACAGACAGGACCCACACAGTGAGAGTAGCATACCTTAGTTCTTACTGTAAATCAGTTACAATTGGCGTACCCCAGTCCTCAGTCATAGGGCCCCTCATGTTTGGTATATGCTTCTCTGACGTACAGGCTAGCACAGAAGGACTTTGCCTGAATAGGTTTGCAGATGACTGCAAACTAGGGGCCATGATTGATTCACCAGCTGATACAGACACCCACCATAAGGGTGTCACTGTGATGGATACCTGGTGTCGATAACATGGCCTCAAGCTGCATGCCACAAGGTGCATAGGCATCCCCTTTGGATTACACCAATCACCCACTGACTATCACGTAAGTGGTAGTCCCCTACATACATAAGACATTATAAGGGATCTTAGAACACAAGTATATAGCACACACTCCTTTGATAACCATATTGCCAATGTGGCGTGGTATCCTTCTATGTGGCCACCCTAATCTGTAATGGGTTTGTAGCCAGAACAAAGGCAGCCATTGTACCTCTCTACTCCTGACTTATGAAACATGTTCAAGGGTACAACACACCATTTGGGGTGTGTGTACCTTACGAAACAACAGCAACGGCTTTGAATACCACAACATTAACACACCAAGAGGACTACTGACCTCCGAAGGATGACATATGCAGCACAACTACAGAAACCCCAACTGTACTCATATGCATACTGCATACTCAGAGGTGATCTCTGCTGAACATACAAGGCCCATGTCCACAATATTGATGGATAGGCTCCACATAAGCAACATAAGCAAAAGCCACTGAGAGCAACATGCTTTGGGATATGTACCCAAATGCAACGATGACTAGGACATGCTGGAGGGATACATTCCTGAACCGGACACTCACCATGCTTTGGAACATGATTCCTATGTACTTCAAGAGATACCTGGATGGGTGGATGGGAGACAGACATGTATGCCAGGGATCACTGCAGTGGCTCTACTGTACACAGGTGCAGGAAACAAATGGCTGTGCTGTTCACAGGCACAGGACACTAACCTAGGGAGGTGTTGCAAGTGAAAACACTGTAGTTGGGCTTATGAATGGACTTGGCCAGACAGCATAGTACCTAACTATGAACCTATGAAGCTATTATATAGCCTTTGTGCATGGATAATTGAGTAGCTCTTCCATTTTAATTAGCTATCATGCTGTTACACTGTCTGGTGACTACAAGCCATATGTATCCTGTTATTGTGTATTGTACATGCCAATAGACATACCTGATGTTTGCATAATATAACAGTAATGCTATGTAAAATATTTGGCATATCTACCTACAATACTGTACATTTCACATTTTTGCAACAATATCCCATAATGCAAAGCATAATTGCACAGCAGGACCACCTTAGACATGTTATTCTCAGTTATACGCCCATACATATGTCTGCTGTTACAGTATATCAACATATACTATCCACTGTTATGGCACATACTTGTTGGACAAACCCTGCCACTGACAGCGGCTGGAGTGGAATTGTTGTGTTTAAAGCCCTTATGTAGCATCCCTTGTGGGGTATGAGGTGTTTACCTTGTGGCCCACAGCAGTACATACAATTTCTACAAGCGTTACTATGCTCAACAAGACATCACTACATAATGCCTTTCCCCACTGTATGCATTGCGTACACTTTCATTAATACAGAACAGGCACTACATACACTAACATACTGAGTGTTCTACATACCTTCTTAGTGGTCCGAGTTTACAAAAATATCTGTCTTACTCCTTTCCTGTTTCAACTATTTTATGGTATGTGCATACGGTTTGAATGTACGGCAAGCCATCCTTTTATACGTAGATACCAGTAACATGTAGTATCCTGCCACCAATTGGTGTTCTGGAGTAGATGATTACATGCACATCAGCTGTGCAGCTACTCCATTAACGAATTACACGGCAACAGTGGGGTACAATTGAATACTTCATTTGGGCATTGCCCTTTTGCCCTACCTTCGAGGAAAACGGCCTGGATGTGTTTTTTGTGATGAATTGCAACTGCTATATGGAGAGACACAGATACTTTTGAGTTCATGTCCCCCGTGGATTGTGTGTGACAGCTAGAGAATGTTGTTCTACATGTGAGTGTAGCTGTTATCTCAACCGTCTGATACGAGACTATTGAAAACAAAACCTGTAACATCGGCGTCTGTTCCATTGTACAACAGCAACGATTTCACATAGCGCCATTACAGTGTGTCTCTCACAAGGTATGTTAAGGCTTCTGCAGATGTCATTGAGTGAGTGGATATTTGTGATGTTATTACAGTCTGTATTGCAATTGTTTCGGGTGTGGAGGAGATGTAGGTGGGTGTAGATATCAGATAGAGTTTTGTGGGGACTGAATTTATACATATTCCATATGTGTGTGAGGGCTCCTTCCCTAATTGAAGACCTATCATTTAGTAGACTAATACTATGGTTATTGCAGGCTTATTCATTAAGCCATTGTTAATTGGTTCCTATATAGCATGCAGGTGATATTGATCCTTCAATCCCTCCGGTAATACATCGATATGTAATGAAATGTTGCTATATGAAAGCTGTCTCGTGTATTTCTGTCACAGATATTTGCACTCATTGCAGTTGTGTTGTTGACTGAACCTCTTTGACTTGGGTTACCACCTTTTCAAATGGCCATAGTGGGACATTTGCAGGACACACATCGGATTTTAGAGGCCAACACATACCCACGGTCAGTACAAAGGATAGAAGTTAACTTTTTTCCTAAATAAAACCTTATTCTTGTAGCAGTTTAGTTGCTTATTATGTTTCTTGTAACATTTAGGTATTTTAGATACAGAAATAACTGTTTTATGCAACTATTACATAAAATATGGGACATAATTATGTCCTACAATCTCAGGAAATTTGCCGTTTTTAATATTTTTTGTCAGGACACAACTGCCCAAAGAGGGACTGTACCTCTCAAAGTGGGACAGGTGGTAACCCTATGCCTAAGGCCGGCTATGACCAAACCTACTGTAATAATCTACCTCCGAGTTAGCACGAACAGACACATGAAGCAAACACACACACACACACACACACACACACACACACACACACACACACACACACACACACACACATTACAGTCCCACGGAAACACACACCACACTCAGAACACACACTTACACACACTACAGCAATCAGAAACACACTTAAACACAGTACCTACCTGGACCGCAGCACCAGCAGCAATAACTAAATGTCCCTTAACATCGTGATAATAATACTCGCGGTTCTAGTGTTCTGGAACTGTGGTCTTTCGGTCTTTAAGCCTCGTGATTACATGTGTCGGTATGTAAAGCATTCAGTAGTTGGCAGTATCCTATTTATTTGTACCTCCATGGTTGTGTACATGTTGTTAACCTATCTATATATTTGCTGATATATGTATATCCGTATATATTGACATATATCTCTCTATCACCCTTTCTATCTCTATATTGTATATATATATATATATATATATATATATATATATATATATATATATATATAGAGAGAGAGAGAGAGAGTGAACACACCTTTCGTTGGGTACATGGTGGTGTATACTATTTCCGGAACTCCGCCCTTTTGTGTTTTGACCTGTCACAATACACACCTGCCATTGGTACATCTCAGGTAGCTTAGTGGTAGGTGATTGTATACATGGTTGCGTGTTCTACTCCTGGCAGTGGTTGTTTTACCTCTCAGAGCAGGCACTATTAGTACAAGGGTGAATAATGCAGATTTCACCTGTTCAGGCCATTTTTGACTGTGATCTGCACGATATTCAGCAAAGCTTAGACCTGTTTTGCACATATTCATGTACTCATGTTTAAACGCTGCTTACTGTCACTTGCCGGCACATAAACCCGCTAACATGTGCTTATAAGTGCTCTAATGACCTGCATCCAACATCCATTATTCATGCCATCGGAATTATGTAATGGCCCTTGCAGGTCGTGGAACCGGGAACATGCACGACACAGTCAGTGGCTTTGCCACTTGGGCATCTGGGATATGTACAAGTGTTATTGTGTTTTGTATTTGGACTATACTACAGCTGTTCCTCCATACTGCAAACAAATGTGTAACTCTGTTAGTTTACATATGGATGATACCTATTAATGGTATGTCCAAGTGATGTTTAATGAATGTGCTCCAGCTATGGGAATCCATGTCACAGTAAGCCACACACTGTAATGTGCTACACCTTGCCACAACCATAACTGGAGAATGCTGGGGTGACGGATACCTGTCATGGGTACTCCCCATGCTTTGGAACTACATCCCTGATTACATTATATGGAGCCCCTCATTAACACACCAGGGAATCCTTGCAGAGTGGGTGGGGAACAGTGGTTACACACATGGATCCCGCAATTGCCTCTGCTCCACAGAGGGACAGTTAGTTAATTAATGGGGTGGCGACAGCAGACACATTTTGCCTTGGCTGATGAATGGCCTCTGACAATCAGGCATGTACCTACCGATGTACCTAGGAACCTATACATACAGTATCAACACATGCTGTTAGCTTCGTTTACTGTTCAGGTGTTGACTTACCTTGTTCCAGTAGCTGTTGTTTGTGCAATAGTTGAGAGCTGCCTATGTAGGATAGTAGACCACCTATACATAACAATTTACAGTGGTCGTGTGTGTGTGTCATCCATTTTACTGTGTGTGTAGGTGGAGAAGTGTGTCAGTCCATAGGGGCTTACACTGTCAGTGTATGTGCTATACGTTCCCTCTTTGCCAAGGCATGGGCATATTGGGCACGCCTCCGTTTGCCTACTGGGGCTGGCACAGTGTATTCGTGGTCTGAATCCCTCTGTGCCTGTGATGCCCTTGGCAATTGCGGTGGGCTGTGAGGGCCTTTACCATTATGTCCCTGCTGCAGCTGTTTCCGCAGGATGGTATTATGTAGCATGGCACATACTATGAAGATGTGGGCACACGTGCCTGGAGAGTACTGCAAGGCTCCACCAGATATGTCCAAGCAACGGAACTGTGATTTCAGCATCCCAAACACACGCTCTATGATGATTCTGGTTTGTGCGTGTGCCTCATTATGGCATTCTTGCATGGGTGTGTTTGCATTTCTGATGGGAGTCATCATCCACGGCTCCAGTGCATAGCCAGCATCCCCCACAAAGTGGCCATATGTGATGTCCCCCATGACAAATACCTGATACAGCTGTGAGGCATGCCAGATGTGGGAGTCATGGTAGCTTCCTGGGCTGCCAGCACACACATCCATGATAATACCCTGGGCATTGCACATGACATGGTAGTTGATGGAGTGGTATCCCTTGCAGTTTCTGTAACGCCTACCATGCTCACCGGGCGGTGACTTGATATGTATGTGTGTGCAGTCTATTGCACCCAGTACCTCTGGGTAGTCTGCCACATGGTGGAAAAGTTGCATATTGCTGGCCAACTCCTCCTGAGTTCGGGGGAAGTATATATGCTCATTGGCATGTGGTAACATGGCATCCAGGAACTGGTGGAGTACCCTGGATGCTGATGCCTGTGAGATCCCATGATATCTCCAGTTGGAATTTGAAAGGTACCTGTGGCTAGTATTCTCAAGTTTACACATACCTTCATGTCCACTGGAATGGGTTCCCCTCTGTTGTTCCTGGATCTGAGGCGTGGCCGGCACAGCTTAACAATTTGCTGCATGATGTCCCTGTCCACCCTGTAATGCTCTACTATCTCCAGATCATGTAGCCCCTGGTAGGTTTCCCTTGGTCTGAACACTCTTATCCTCCTCTGGGGCCTGAGGTGGTTGTCACCATCAACCTCCACACCACCTTCAGTCTCCAACACATGGTGATGAATCACAGCTATGGCAGCTCCCAACAAGTACATTGCAAAAGTTCCCCATCTCTTTACATTGATGGTGCAGTGTTTGGGAATGCACTAGTGTGTGTGAGGTGCCTTCACACTTTATACTATTGTGCTTTGAACACTGATGATGTCATAGGGTGTGTATGTACAATCAGAGCTGCATGGTATCTTATGTGTTTTACCACAGGTACTGCTATTATAGTGCCTTTGGTGTTGAATTCCATTTAGCTGCCATGGATCACCTCTTGCCCTTGCCTTCACTTTTCTTAACGATTCCCCACCCATTGTCAGGCATGCATCCAGCAGCATGCTTTCTTGTTTTGTACTTTTCCAAACCAGGATTTTGTTGCGAAATGTGTTCTATAGCCGATCTACTGCAGGTTTGCTTTGCTCTGTGGTGACAGTTCTCTTTTCTTTGCAATCTGACACCTCCCCTATCCTGTTCTGCAGGTTGCTACTAGCAGCCTTGTTAGCAGCTGTCAATGGCCCAATGTGAGTTAATAGGTGTTAATTATTCAGTTGTACTCCAATTACCCTACTCTGGCATTTTCTTATTGTCTTCCCGTAAACTTCCTGTTTGAGTGCATCCATTTACCGGGTTTCGGGCACATTGTCATCCACGTACACATGCGCATTCGGGCACCATGTGTGCTCTCAGCTAAGCAAAGCAATATCTACATCCACACCCCTATCCTGCGGCTTTGCTTAGCAACAGGCAACCCGGATTTGCATTGCTACAATGTGCTTACAGCTACGGTGGCACACCCCACTGCTGATGTCATGTATACCTCCAGACCACTCCTCGGTGTTGTAGCACTGCGCCATATGGTACATCCTTAGGCCGGCGGGACGTTTGAAATTCAGTATTACTTGCCTCATTTGCATGACATTGACTACTAATTCATACTTACTGCGCCAAACACTGTCACAGAACCTTAGCAACCCTTGCAGCTTGGTTGTGGTGTGGCATGCATACCATTGACTATTATGGTGAAATCATGATTTGTGCTACATTGCAATTTTATGACATCTGTATATATTTTACTTGTGTTCCCGTTTGCGGACACATGCCCTGCGGTTGTACTTTGCGTTACTGTGGCCATGACATTAAATGTTATTTTTTATGTGTTGTGCATGTTTTTTTATGCCATTGGCTGTATATTTAGCCATTGGCATATGTTAACTTTGTAATACGTAAGTTTGGTCCGCTTTCATGGCTCCAATGTTCTGTTTGGAAAAATGTAAACCGTTTCTTTTGGTTTACATTTCTGTATGCTTACGCTACGCCTGCACCACTTCATGAATCGCTATGTACCTTCATTTGCATGCTGCAGTACTGTGCATGGGGTGATTAGCATACATGAGCCGAGAGCTGCGCAGATCTGGCATACGCTGGTAGTGCACGTGGAATTGGATCGTACCTGAATCGCTCGGCGGCCATATTTGGCATTATACTGCCTACACTATGCCTGCGCCTGGCGCAAGCTTCATGAATCCCGGGAATAGTGTTTACAAGGAATTAAATAATGGTAGGCAGTATCTAATAAAGCTTAAAATAATTAGTATAAACCAGGGAGCTTGTTTTTAAACTGCTATGTCCTGTATCTTCATAGGACGTCCTCCTTATGAATTCTTGGAGGCACGATTCCTCTATGTTTTTGAACTGCTGACTTTACTGTTTAATGCAGTCTTCTGCAGTTATTTATTTATTTTTATACAATCTTGATGGAGCTGATATTAGAAACTCTATAAAAAAACTGCCTGACTGCCTGGTATCTGGTACGAAAAAACTAGAGATAGAAATACAGGCATTCTATAATACAAACAAACAAACAAACAAACTAAAAACAGTACAAACATAGGGGTTAGGATGAATAAACTATGTTGGTCAGTCCAGTAAATGATTCAGTGACAACTTTCATGTGAGTGAGTATTAACTGTTTTATATTTACATCTGACCTTGGTTATCTGAGGTGCTTTATAAAGCTGACAGACATACTTAGAACTCAGGATCTCATAACATTTCAGATATTGATTGATTGTAAGATGATTGCTTTACTGTTGTTGTCCATAACAAATACTAACTCATGTGCTACCAGAACTGTAGTACTCATGCATAACTCTCTCTCTCTCTTTTTAAGAATGATGAATATTTTTACAGATTGTCATTTGGAAAGTTTTTTTTCTTATTTAAATAAAAATGATGAACACCAAGCCACAGCCAGAAGCATATATATATATATATATATATATATATATATATATATATATATATATATATATGTATATATATATATATATATATATATATATATATATATATATATGTGTGTGTGTATATATATATATATATATATATATATATATATATATATATATATATCTATAAACTGCTTTAATATATCTTTAAAACTGTTATAACAAATAGGTAAGTGCTTTCACACAGATAACTGTGCTTCATCAGACCATAACACACAATAAAAACACATACATTTATATATATATAGATACATTAAATCATTAATTCAAACCAGCCCATAAAAAGAAAACAGCAATAAAACATATCACTCATTTAAAAAGACCTTGTCCCTTTAATATAGGTTTAATGGATGTCCTACCATTAATGCCTGGATATTTTTCAGCCTGCAAACTAATGATCCAATGTAAAGAATCCAAAAAGAACTCCAGGCAAGGAAAATCTCAGCTCAACCAAATTTTATTAAGCGCTTTTCGTCATTCGTATTAGGATGACTTCTTCAGATAAAATACAAATCCCAGTCATTACCTTTTATACAGATTCCTACCCAATCAACCCATTAGCTTGCTAGCTTAATTAGTTGATGGTTACAGCGTTAAAGGTATACAAAAAATACATTCAAGTAAACCAGCCCTTGTCCACAACCCCAATTAAGTAAAACCATTTTTTTACCTATGAATTAACTAATCAATTTTATATATATACATCAACTATGTAAAAACTCTGTATAAAAGGTAATGACTGGGATTTGTATTTTATCTGAAGAAGTCATCCTAATACGAATGACGAAAAGCGCTTAATAAAATTTGGTTGAGCTGAGATTTTCCTTGCCTGGAGTTCTTTTTGGATTCTTTGTTTTGCTTGTCAAGGTTATTGTTTCCTGTTTAATGATCCAATGTAACTCAAGTCCCGCAGTTTAGTTCTTCAGATATCCACCCTGGGCACTAGGTGTAGCCATTTCTACTGCTTTAAAGCCAAAAACATGTTCATTCCCAAATTCTATATAGTGTTTAGCTAAGGAATTATGCAAATCTTGTATTTTAATGCTGTACTGATGCTCTCTAATGTGCTCCATTAGGGACCTGTTCATCTTACCAATATAAAAGCAGTTACAGATTCGACAACTAGCCAAGTATATTAGATCCCTGCTTCTACAATTAGCATGCACTCTAAAATCATGTCGGCTATGCATGACAGGATGAACAAAATCAGTAGAGACATCTATATATTTACAAAAATTACAGTTCATACACTTATTTGTTCCTAAATTCAAGATGTTGTCAAGACTACCTCTTTGGGGCTTATTCTTATAACATAACTGTCGTTTAAAACTTTTCCTGTTCTTAAAAACATAGCTAGGTTTATCACCAACTACTTTTTTCAAACCATCCAAAAGTAAAATAGGCCAGTTGTCACTTACGATACGTGAAACACTGTTAACATCACTGGTATAATACAGGGACAGAGAAACATCCTTTCCAGTATGCACTAATTCATTTCCCAGGGAGTTATCAGCCACTAGATCACTTGTGTCAGAGTAGAAAGGGTGGACCCTACCTTCTCTATCTATAGAGCTCTCTCGAAGTGCTATATCGACCTCTTGCTCTTTGTAACCCCTACATATAAAATCTTGTTTCAACTTT
The DNA here is from genome assembly GCF_019279795.1 of Protopterus annectens. NCBI lineage: Eukaryota > Metazoa > Chordata > Ceratodontiformes > Protopteridae > Protopterus > Protopterus annectens. The sequence continues at coordinate 939,432,447 of NC_056741.1, forward strand.
CTGACATCACTGTTATATAAATCATCTTTGTTATTCAACCTGGAGACACACATACCATGTCTTTTCACTAGATTCCTAAATATATGCCCAGGGTGCATGCTACTGCGATGTACCATAGTATTTCTCCTACATTCTTTTCTAAACAGTGTAGTAGTCAGCTCACAATTCTTTTTAACAATCAGTTTAACATCTAGAAAATCAATTTCTTTACTAGAAAACCTATGAGTAAATTTCAAAAAAGGTGTAGACCTGTTGATATAACGTATGAAGTCCATTAGTCGTACATCTGTGTCCACCCAGACAAAAAAGAGGTCATCCACAAACCTATTATAAGCTGTAACATAAGATGCATATGGAAAGTATAGAATATACTTGTTCTTCCATTGAACCATCACAATGTTGTTGTAGCTATTAGCACAACTAGTGCCCATAGCCACGCCAACTTTCTGAGGGAACACTTGATCTTCATATTTGAAAATGTTATTTTCAAGTACAACTTCAAGGAACAAACAAATCAAATCAATTTGTACATCATCAACCTCCTTAATTGACAAAAAATCCTTGACCATTTCAACCCCCATATCATGTGGTATATTAGTAAATAATGATACCACATCCAGACATACCAAAAAAGCACATACCATCAAAAACCATACCATGAGTAGCCCCATAAAGATGTTGTAAAAACTGTTTAGTGTCCCTCAATACATGTGGTTCCTTGTCAAGCAATGATCTCAAATGTTTGTCTATACATATATATATATATATATATATATATATATATATATATATATATAGATATATATATATAGATAGATATATAGAAAAAGGTTCCGTTAGCCAACCCTTGCCCGAGACTGTAGGGTGAAAGGGAGGGCTAACAGGATCCTTATGAATCTTCGGTAGTGCTTGGAAGACTGGTAGAACCGGAAACTCTACTGTTAGGTAGTCATATAAATCCTTAGTAATAACCTTACTACAATAACAATCATACACAGTAGCTGCTATCCTATCCTGAACTAAACAGAGAAAATCATCATCAACAACATCATGGACATTAGCATCATTCAACATGTCCAGCATCCTTGAATTATAAAATGTATAGTCCATAAGGACGATAGCACCACCCTTATCAGCAGGCATAATGATAAGCGCTTCATCATGCTGTAATTCAAACAGAACCCACTTTTGTTCATTACTGATGTTGTGAAAGTCTCTTCTCATACAGCCGTTCATGTAAGCAGAATGCAAGTCTTGTTCACACTTCTTAATAAAGGTCTCAAGGATAGGGTTCAATATTGGTTGATATACACTAGGTTTCCTGAATTTAAAACTATGATTTCCACCTAGTGGCACTTCATTATGAAATAACGTTCTGAGCATAACATTGCGAACAAAAAGTCTAATGTCAATCGCAGACTCACTGAAATTAGAACTCTGTGCAGGAATAAAACTCAAACCGCATTGCAATAACATTAGTTGAGATAAAGTGATTGTCTTATTTGATAAATTGTAGACTAATGATTCACCGGTCCCTTCCACATTTTCTTTAAAGTCTGTGTTTGGAACTCTTTGTTCAGCCATTGTCGTTTTCTCCCCCAACTCTGAGAGCGCTGAAAACGCTGGGTGTCCTTCTGACGAATAGGAAGGGGGAGTTCTAAAGGGAAACTCCTATTTATACATACACTTGTGTTTGTCTTGGGCCGTACATCCAAACTCAATTTCTGCATTGTGAAACTTAAAGAGACAGTGGCTTTCATCCCTCACTAGTAGAAACTCCCTCAGTGGGAATAACCAAGTTAGGCGAATCCGACCCTAAATTTCTTGTTTGATTGCCAAGCACAACACCAGTAACAGAGACCACAGGGTTAGCACTAGAAGTATTCACAGGCATGGAACTGACTCCAGACCCTGCTCGATCATTGGGAGGTATACCTGGCCTCTCACAGTCAGCATTAAGGTCATTCCTCACCCAAGTGAACACATGTCCCTGTGAAAAGTCTGGTGTCACTGGATAACTTCTTGGTTTTTTGTAATTTAAGGCATTGATCATATGCTGAAATACTGTCCATAACCATATCAAACTTCTGCACAAATTCACCTTGATATAGCCGCAACAAATCATTATATCCGGTAGACACAGTTTCTCTCAATTCAGCTTCTATCGGCTTAAAAAATTCAATAAGTAAGCGTAGATAATAGAAGCTCAATTCAATATTGAGTTGCTGCCACTTACTTAAAGGCTCAGGATAGGTGCCTCCATATGTTGGCATAACCAACACTCACAGTCCTCTCGAAATAACTTTATGAAAAAGGCACACTTCGAAATGAAGTCAATGCCATTGTAATCTTTTTAGTTTATAAAAATCATTCTCTAATTCATGGACACCATCAAACAAACCAGCAAAGTCAATGTTCTTATCAGGAGTATTATCATTGTCACCTGGTTTGGTCAACAAGGGATCAAGATCAGTAGTCAACAGTCTCCGAAATCTGTTGTCATCACCACTAGAAAATCCAAAAACAGCTTCTCCTTCCATATCAGTATTACACTCATTCCTCTTGGCCATGTTCCCAAAGAGAGTAAAAGTATATAGCCAGAAACAAACAAAAAACTCTCCCAGGGACAAGTGGTGTTCAGCAAGAAACAAATAATCCAAATAAAAACGATGAACTCCAAGTCACAGCCAGAAGCATATATATAAAAAACTGCTTTAATATATATTTAAAACTGTTATAACAAATAGGTAATTGCTTTCACACAGACAACTGTGCTTCATCAGACCATAACACACAATAAATATATATAGATACATTAAATCATTAATTCAAACCAGCCAATAAAAAGTAAACAGCAATAAAACATATCTTCTTCTTCTTCTTTCGGCTGCTCTTGTTAGGGGTCACCACAGCAGATCAACTGGCCATTTCTTCCTGTCCTCTGCATCTTGCTCTGTCACACCAACCACCTGCATGTCCTCTCTCACCACATCCATAAACCTTATCTTAGACCTCCCTCTTTTCCTGTTACCTGGCAGCTTCATCCTTAGCAATAAAACATATCACTCATTTAAAAAGACCTCGTCCCTTTAATATAGGTTTAATGGATGTGCTACCATTAATGCCTGGATATTTCTCAGCCTGCAAACTAATGATCCAATGTAACTCACGTCCCTCGGTGTAGTTCTTCAGATCTCCACCCCGGGCACTAGGTGTAACCATTTCTACTCCTCTAAAGCCAAAAACATGTTCATTCCCAAATTCTATACAGTGTTTAGCTAAGGCATTACTTTTTCTTATTTACCTGCTGAGACATGTTTTGAAGTTTTTTTCTTATTTACCTGCTGAGAAATGTTTTTTTTTTTTCTTGAAAGCTTTCTCTCAGGAGTTTTTCAGTGGGTTTTGAATTGCTTACTCTTCACAGGTAATTCATATCTGGAAATTTGATCAGTTTGCAGTTGGTTTATACAGACTACATGGACTACTTTATTCACTGTTTTAGAAGTTGCATGTAGATTGGACATGCCATATTTTCCCACAGATACCGATCTGACTAGAAATGTCAATTAATTTAGTTATGGAAACTGAGTACATAGCTGCATGACATTCATAGAATAAGCTCATAAGGCAATATAGTTGGCAGCAATGGCATGTTTTTGCTGTGTCTGTTAATGAAGGTGCCTCCTTCTGTTGCCTGCACCCCCCATAAATCTGTAGATATGATGGAATCATAGCTAGTTCTCTGACTCCTACCTCCTGTGGACAGCCTGCAGGGCTAGTTTACTGGCACTCCTTGTCCTGCTCTGGGCGATTTATGTACAATATTATGCACCTGTCCAGGCTAATAATGAACAGTTGTTTATTACAAAACTGATTCAATACATGTCACTCTCAATGATGTGATGCACAAAGAATTTAACATCTGAGCGTATACTAATTTATATTACTAAGATTTGAAAGTATGAGGGCATTGAGCTCTGCACTGAAGTGTATTTAGTTTCTGTTACTAAAAAAGGACAACATAAACAAACCAAGCAAGTCAGGCTGTGCAGATGCATCTGTATTTAACACAGGTGAGAGTTACTCTTTAGGTGACAAGTAAAGAGAAAAATGTAATAATGTTTGAGTAATACATGAGGAAAAAAAGATATGCAAAAAATAATAGGCCAGAACAGAACAAAGATGGTAAGACAGGGACAGGATGTCTTAATGTCATTTTTTGTTAAAATATGCATGTCTGGTTATTACAAATGACAACACAAAATGGTGTAGAAAAGTGTAGATATTTATTACCTAATAAAGTCAAGAAATAGCAGTACAACCAAGGCAAAGGAACAAGAAATGAAAGTAGATGAAAACAATACATGAAACAGTAAAAGATTGGCAAATGGGAATAAAAATGACAGAAGAATCCATATGTGTTTAGCATAAAGGAATTACAAACAGGAGAGTTTTTTTCACAGCTTGAAAATTGCATGTTAGAATAAGGAGAAAATAATATATAATCCCAAACATTTATTGATGCCAAATGTTACTTGTGGTGGAGATGGAATGCAGTCATAGCCATTAAAGTCATGTAGGCAACAAAATGAAGGTTGTGGAGCTGAAAACTGGAAATGAAAACTTAATGACTGCCAGACATTGTGGGTGTGTAGGAGAAATGAATGGGGCAATAATTTGTCAAGAAATAAAACCATGCATTTCCCAGCATTTGGAAATGGATGCATTGAATGTCTTGGAGACTACAATGGCATCAATAAGTCAATGTTGATTTTAAACTAAAATGCTGCAATGCCAGAAAGAAATATTCAGTCATAATAGCAGTTGGTTTCAAGAGTTAGAACTTAACTTCCTTCACTTTTCATATTATGAGGCCTTCATATCACAACAGTGTGACCTGATTCTGCAAGTTTCAAATGCATGCAAAACAAATAAATAAATAGCAATTTCAGCAAAATAACACTAAATAGTTAAGCCCTCTGTATTGTAGATGGCAAGCCATCACTGCACTAACCACATGCAGGGGCAGTGCTCTGGCACTACTCTGTTGCATGTAGTGCCACAGATATAGTGCTGTGGCACTATTCTGTTTCACATTAGTGCCAATGATGTAGAGTTCTGGTAATATTCTGTGAGATGGTAGTGAAACAGATGTAGAGCTCTCCCAGTGTTCTGTGTCATGGTAGTACCACAGATATAATGCTCTGGCACTACTCTGTTGCATTTAGTGCCACAGATATAGTGCTGTGGCACTATTCTGTTTCATGTTAGTGCCAATGATGTAGAGTTCTGGTAATATTCTGTGAGATGGTAGTGAAACAGATGTAGAGCTCTCCCAGTGTTCTGTGTCATGGTAGTACCACAGATATAATGCTCTAGGGCCCCCCTGCCCTCTTTTGCAATGGGTGCTAACCCTAACCCTAATGCTGCCCCTTCCCTCAAATCAAACCCTACACTTTATTGTTAGTAAAACCTTCCCGTAACACTACCAGTAGACAAGACAGACTCAGGCACACAAACACTCACAAATGCACACAAAAACACTATATCTATCCACTAACCTAACCCTTACCCTAAAATACACAAACTCACAGACAAACACACAGCACCCATCCTTCACTCACATACATACATATGCATGCTCTCAGCCCCCAACCCCATTTACTGTCAAAGATTTCACTCTAGTTTAAAATGTATGCTGGAGCAGAAACGTAAGTACCAGTCGCTGTTATTCAGCACTGTCTGGGGATTTCTGCTTTCCACTAACTATAGTGATTAATAATTTATTAAGAGTACCTGCCTTGGACGGCTGTGACTACAAGACACTTGGATTGCATCTAAAGCCATCCATGGAGCTACAAAGCAAATGCAACACATATCCACAGCCTCCTTAATCTAGCAATCCTGTTTCACATAGCAAATATACTTGTGTATATGTCATACTTTTATACCATATGAGTTATCCCTAATCTTTAGTATCCTACTCCACACATCTATACAACTATCTTAACACATTTTCTCTTCTGTCACTTTCTACTTTTAATACTACTATTAAATACTTACCAACTATAATCTACATATTCCCACCATCTAGCTATAAGATTCTAACTATATCTATCCTACCTTTAAGTTTAACTCTCTAATTCTACCTTCCCACTACACTTACCTTTCCCTTTTCCTACCCCCCAAAAAATATTAAGCTGTATTGTTAAATATTTCTAACTGTTTAATTTGAGCTGTATTGTTAAATATTTATGTTACTGTATAGTGCCTTTTTATAACATATGTGCTGTTTAGATAGTTTTTTTATATTCATAGTTTCATAGGTAGGTACTAGGCTAATAGCCCTAGGGCATACATAAGCCTAGCCAAAAAGGTACCCTGGCTTTCACCACCCAAGAAAATTATTTTCCTGTACCCCTGTCGAGCAGAGCCACGGAGGTGATCCCCGGGGTGAATTTCCTATTTCCCATCCAATCATCAAGATTTTTCTTGAAGAGTGCTAATGAGGAGCTTTGTTTGATATAGAGAGGTAGTTTGTTCCAGAGTATGGGAAGTCTCTGGGACAGGAATCTATCCCTCCAGCATGTTTTATTTATTGTGGTGACAAGGTTTAGGTCCCTAGAGCGTGTAGCTTGGATGGATTTGGATTTCATTAGGTGGAACATGTCCAACAGCTCTGGGTTTGACATTGCTTTGTATGTCAGGCAGAGATTGCCTCTGAGTAGGTGATATGCGATGGTGTAAAGCTGGAGTTTTTTGAGATGGTCTGCGTACGGCATCTGTTTGAGGTCAGTAATCCTCTTTGTGAGGTATTTCTGTGGCCTTTCCAGTTGTTGTAGATGTCTTGTGAAGTACATACCAAAAGGAGCATTGTACTCTATAATGGGTCTAATGAGTGACGAGTAGAGGGGAACAATGACCTCTTTTTTTCCTGGATGAGAAACCTTTTGTGATGAGGTGTGCCACGTAGAAGGATTTCCTGACTACTGTGGTGATGTGATTATCAAAGGAGAGACTGCTGTCCACCTGTGTCCCATGGTCTCTTATCACACTTTCGGTGTTAAGTAGACTACCACCTATGCACATGGGTACAGAGTTTTTACCAAAGGGGATGACAATGCACTTTTTGGCATTGAGCTCCAGGACATGGCTTTGACACCAGGCATCTGTCTCAGTGAGGCCCTTTTGTAGGATGTCCACATAGTTAGGAGTTTCGATTATGGCTCCTAGTTTGCAGTCACCTGTGAACTTCATTAGCCAAAGACCTTCTGTGTTAGCCTGTACTTCAGAAAAGTAGATACCAAACAGGAGAAGACCCAGGACTGAACCCTATGGTACTTCACTTGTCACTCATCTGAAGTCGGATTTGGAGTCTGCTACTTTCACAGTGTGGGTTCTGTCAGTGAGCCATTTGGCAACCCATCTTGTGACATAGGGATTTATACCTAGTTTAGTGAGTTTATCTATAATTCCAGAGTGAGGGATGGTGTTGAAAGCCTTGGCGAGACCTAGATAGACTGTGTGAACCACTTTACCCTTGTCTATGGCTTTGGTGACTGCTTCAAAGAAGTCTGTCAGGTTTAGGACACATGATCTGCCTTTAACAAACCTGAACTGGGTGGGGTCCAGAGTTTGGAGATTACCAATGTCTTTGTTTATAAGTTCCATGATGACACGTTCCATGGCCTTGCAGACCAGGCTCGTTAAGCTAATGGGGCAGTAGTTCCTGGGGTCCATGGTGGCTCCCCCTTTGTGGAGTGGCATAACTGTCACTGTGTGCCATTCAGTGGGCACAAAGCCTGAGGTGAGGCTATGATGGAACATGGTGCTTAGGTGGGGTGCCAGTTCATTCTGTAGTTCATGTAGAATGCAGCCTGGGATGTTGTCAGGTCCCATGGATGATGTGTTCTTGGCTTTGGAGAGTGTGTTTTTTACCTGTGCAGCCATGATTACAGGAACTTTGCATTCTTCTGATATAGAGATGGGCCCTTTAGGGGGTAAGAGGGGGGTAAAGTTAGCACTGAACCTATCTGCCAGGATGTTGGCAATATCAGCTGGTTTTGTATATTTAGTGCCATTGTGCTGTAACTCAGAGCAGATCTGAGTGTTGCCATTGAGATTCTTGACATAGATATAGAATGCTTTGTGGTTGTCTTTAGAATCAGTGGCGATATTGTTTTCATAACTAGCTTTGGAGGATTTTATGAGGGTTCTCAGCTTCTTACTGAGGCTGACCAGGAATTCCTCCAGTCATGGAATTATACTCTTTTTTGCAACAGTTTCTTTCTTCTGTTGAAGAGTTTGTTTATGGCATGGGAACACCAGATCGGCTTCCTTTTTTTGGAGGATAGCATCTTGGTTCTGTTAGGGATAGCACGATCCATGCACTCGTGTGAGTTCTTATAAAGTGCATTTGTGTAGGTTTCAGAAGTCGTACCTCTATTGTCCGTCTGCATGGTTGTTGTAAAGTTTGCCACTTCTGTGTTAAGAAGCCTGAAGTTGGCTTTGGTGAAATTTTTTATGGTGGTTTCCCTAATGAGAGGTGGGGGCAGGATGTGGATGTCTAGGGTGATTAGCTTGTGGTCGGATCTGACCAATGAGGAATTGACCTCTGGTGTGGAACACCGGTCACCCATGTTGGTAATGACCAGGTCTAGGATATTGCTGTCCCTGGTGGGGGTGTGGATAAGTTGATCCAAGGCATTGAGCAAAAGAGTTGGTACATGAGTAGTTTTTCCAGTTAATGGTGGGGTAGTTGAAATCACCCATTATTAGGGTGTTGGGTTGTACCCTAATATTTTCCACTGTATCAAGAAATGAGGAGTGGCAATCCTGGGACATGGTGGGGATCTGTAGCAAGTTACAATTTGGATTGTAGTCTTGCTCAGAGTTAGTTGCACTTGGATAATCTTGGATGCATTATGCTGAGCAACTAGCCTGGAGGTGTGGCTATCCTTAATGCATTTGGACAAGCCTCCGCTTTTAGTGTTTCGGTCCAGGTTAGGTGGCCGATAGGTGTGGTATGAATTATAGCCTGGTAATGCCAGGGTGCTCTCTGGGGCCTTGAACCAGGTATCTGTCACTGCACAGATGTCGATGTTCTCCATTTTAAGGAGTGCCTCGAGTGAATGCATTTTGAGGTTTAGACTTCTAGCATTAAGTAGCATTACCCTCAGATTTTGCATACTTGTACCTGTTATAGAGGTGAATTTGTCTTTTGAACCCTGCCTAAAAAAGCACTATAGGGGTGGCAAGAGCCTTAGCCAGTATCCAGAATCCCAAGAGCGACAGGTGCAGGCCATCTCTGGCAAAGCATCATGGTCTGTTGATCATGTCATCCCAGACAGACAGATACTGGATCCCCTTAGAATGAAACCAGAAGCTTAGCCAATTGTTGATTCAATCATTTTGTCCTTGTACTGTGGTATCATTCTGGATTTTGGCAGGATGCTACTCAGGGTTAGGGTCATACCTGCCTGGGCTACAAGATCGGAGAGCTCCTCCATGTCTCTTTTCATGTAGTCCAGGGAGGTACGTCTCAGGTCATTCACACCAACATGGACAATGACAGAGTCATATTTGTACTTGTTGTGGAGTGACCTGAGTGAATGCATTATGTGGCGGATCCTGGCACCTGACAGGCAGCTGACAGCAACATTCTCCTTGTTTAGCCTGGTGAGTGGAACATCAGTGTACCTGACTATATTGTCACCTATGACTAGAATGTTGGTACGTTGTTATGCCTTATGGGCTGTGGTTGAGTGGCACACTGAGTTTGTGGGCTATGTGTCATTTGGGTTATGTTAGTGGGTGGAGTTTGCTTGCATTTCTGCTTTGGAGGTCTCTGTTGAGCAGATTTTCATTGAGAGCCTCTGCTTATGTAGGTGTGTGTTTTGTGTTTTGGTGGTGTTGGTTTTGAGGGACTATGTGATGAATGTGTTGTGGTGCAAGTGTTTACCTTCTCCTCTTGACTGTCTAGTCCAGTCTTGGGTTAAGAGAGCTTTGCTTTCAGTTTGGCTATATAAGTGCATCTCTCACAGGTTGTAGTGTTGGGTGGTAGGAGGAGAGGGTTGTCTGTGTACATGAGGCAATTGCTGCATTGCCCCAAGATGCCCAGATTTATCAGGTAGACAGGAGAAAAGACTGGGAGCTGACCCTTAGACATGCCTGGATAGGTACTTATTTATTAAGTACTAAAAACTGTTTTCCTGCAATGGTGGTGCTGTGGTAGCATTGTCGCCTCACAGTAAGATGTTGTCCTGTTCGATTCTCAGCTAGAGCATCTTCTGTGTGGAGACTTGCATGAATGGGCATACCTTTGTTGAAGGTTCTGCATCAGAGCTGGGAAATTGGCATGTAAAAATCTACTGCCAATCATTAGTGGACCGGAGTTCCACTTTGGCAACCCCTAACTGGGAAAAGCCAAAAGACACAACAACTAAATACTGTTTTCCTCTAGACAAGTGAGGAAAGTTGAGTGCTGTAGTAATTTGTAGCTTGTTGACTGCTTACAATGAGTTCTGAACAAGTGCTGAGCTCAAAGAAACAGATTTGAGTGCTAAAACTAAAAAACTGGCTAGTTCTAAGAAAAATTTTGAAGAGCAGACTTTATGGCACCAGGAATAGTTTAACCCTAGCTAAGCGGCGATGCATAAAGTGTATTTTTTTTTAATATAACAGTAGCAAATGAGCAAACTGATTTAAACAAATTAACAAATTAACCAATAAAAAGCTAAAAACTGAGCCCCGCTCCAGCAGTCTTTGGTCAGATAAGTTCTAACTGCACACTCCTGCCACTAGGGTGCAGGGGAACCTCCTCCAAAAAATGATGGTCTGGATTAGTGCTCAAGTTGTACAAAGAAAGCTAGATTCAGCAGGTCTGAATTTAGTCTATGCTACAGCAAACAAGGCATAGATCTAATATACTTTTAGAATAACAGACACTAAGCCTTCAGTCTGTAACTCCCAACTTAGAAGGATATAAGCTACCAGTCCTACAACAACAGCGCAGACTACAAACCTTCTTAATGTAAAACAACTGGTCTGAAGCCCAAGTGCTTCAACCAAAGGCTTAAAATAGCAGTTACAATTTAATCACACTACTAACAAGCAGCAATAAATGCAGCAGAATAAATGCAATTAAGTACTTTTAAGAACAAGCAGCAAAATCAAAATAAAATAATAAAGTAGGAAGAAACATGAATACAGTAAAATCAGATGAATAAAGTGCATTTTTTAAATATATAACAATAGAAAACGAGCAAACTGATTTAAACAAATTACCCAGTTATCAGTAGAAAACAACTCAAAACTGAGCCCTGTTCCAGCAGACTTCAATCAGACAAGTTCTAACTGCACACTCCTGCCACTAGGGTGCAGGGGAACCTTCTCCAAAAAAATTGCCTGGATTAGTGCTCACGTTATACAAACAAAGCTAGATTCGGGATGCCTGAATCTAGTCTATGCTACAGTAAACAAGGTGCACCAATTTCAGAAAGAAACAGTTCAAATAAGCAGGCACTATAAGCCTTTAACCAGAAATTCCCAGCTCAGAAGGGCAGAATCTAGCCTCTCCTCAGACCACAAACAGTCTTAATGAAAAATAACTTGTCTGAAGCCCAAGTGCTTTAACCAGAACTAATACACTTTTAGAATAATAGACACTAAGCCTTCAATCAGAAATTCCCAACTTAGAAGGATGTAAGCTACCTGTCCTGCCACAACAGTGCAGACCACACACCTTCTTATTGTAAACAACTTGTCTGGAGCCCAAGTGCTTAAACAAGAACTAATACACTTTTAGAATAACAGACACTAAGCTTTCAATCAGCAATTCCCAACTTAGAAGGATGTAAGCTACCTGTCCTGCCACAACAGTGCAGTCCTCACACCTTCTTATTGTAAAACAACTTGTCTGGAGCCCAAGTGCTTAAACCAAAAGGCTTAGAATAACAGTTACAATTTAATCAGACTACTACCAAGTAGTAACAAATGGAGCAGAATAAATACAATTGAGTACTTTTAAGAAGAGGCAAAAGCAAAAATAAAGTGCAATTCTTTTTTTTTTTTTTTTTATTTTTTTTATTTTTTTTTTTTTTTTAGTAAAGTGCAAAGAGAGAGGAAGAAGGAGCAAAAGAAAATTTCAAGGTTAAGAATCTAAGTGGGTTGGCCTTCTCAAATGTTCTCTCTGTATTAAGTAGAGTGAACACCAGACTGGGAGGGGTGTCCCAGATCAAATTTACAGTAGCGACAGGCAACTGCAAAGCCACCAATTATAACACCACCACAAGAATAGGATGAGGGGAGGGGAAAAACAGTTTCAGGACAGATGAGAAACAGAAAACAATGCCAGAAACTATATAAAATAATTCAGTCAGGCAAAAAATAATTCAGTCAGGCAAAATTAAGTCATCAATCAGCTATATATTATTATTATTTCACTTGCTTTATAAGTAATTGTTTCCTTACAAATTCATATAATGATTTTTATGTAATTTGGAGCTTTTCTCCCCGGGCCTCCACTGAAAATGGGTCCCAAGCCCACTGGACTTTCCCAGTCAACAAATGTCAATAAATAAATAAATAAATACAAGTATTTTTCATTTCTGCTCTTGCTCTATCTCAGTGCTATTTAACAGTTATCTGCTGCATTTATTGATTTGTTTGAATTTATCACTGTTTTTCAGCCTGCAATTGTTAAAGAAACACCATCTGTTTGTTACTATAGTGTCCTTAGGTTGTTTTAACAGTATCCTGATATTTCTTAATCTCTGATACTGCAAAAGCACTTCTGAGTTTGCCAAAATATTCGTAAGTTTTGAAAACTTTTTATGTGTTTGTAGAAGTTTTTCTACATTTGCACACATTTTTCTGCATTCTGGAACATTTCTCGGGGGTTTGAGAAATTTATTTCCAAGGATTCCTCATACTGCAGGAATTCTTCCTTTTGTTGTAAAGCATTTGTTACTGCACTTGAGCTCAAAACTAGTTTGTTTTACATTAAAAGGTTTTTAGTCTTCACTCTGGTGGGAGTAGAGAGACGATTCAACATATCCAAGTTGGGAACTGCTAGTGGAAGGCTTTCTGCATAAAAATAAAAGTCTTTCTTTGTATAAAAGTCTTTCATCCTGCTGGTATAAAAGCCTTGCATTTGTACATCATGCAAATATGTCTAACCATGCTTTGTATATATGCAAACCCTCCCAGTTTAAAATCCTGTATAGGAAAGCTATCTATAATTGTCCAAGGTTCATTGCTGCTGGTTTGTACAGAGGGCAGCACTACTGCAGGTTATCCAACAGTATACTATTAAACACTATCACTTAGATCTGTCTGTGACTCTCTGCTACTCCTCCCCATCTACTAAGAATCTGGTATAATGAATAGGTGCTTTCCTGTCATCTGTTTGGGACCTAGTGAATATGAGCATACTGAGGCAATGTAGAAATTTCCTCATGTTTACTAACAACCACTTCATTTTAGAACAGACAAACACAGTGTGTGAGAGATGTAGATACACAATGTCATTGGAGGCAAAAATCTCAAATGTACACATGAAAAATGAACCAGATTGTTAGTATTGCACCCAAAACACTCACCACCAACACTGAGGAACAAACACATAAACCCACATATGTGGAGACACTCACATGTAATCTACCCAACCCTCCAAGATGCCTCCAACACCTCCTTAAAGCATCTCTTGGTGGTCCCATGCTCACTCAAAAAAGATGGTGCCTCACAAAACACATAACTCTGAAAATCATAGTAACACAGCTTCCAAGTCCATAAGGCAACACATCAAACAACCAAGCATTCTAGTTATTGGTGATTCAATTGTAAGATATACTGATGTCCCTCTTACAAGGCTAAGCATGGAGAAGATCACAGTGAGCTGCCTGTCTGGAGCCAGGATCCTCTAGATCATGCATGCACTTAGGTCTTTAAACCACAAGTAGCAGTATGACACAGGCATAGACCATGTGGGTGTAAGCATCCTAAGATGGGCCTCACTGGACTATATAAAGAAAGACATGATGGAGATCTCTCTGAATATGCATCCCAGGTGGGTATGAATCTGGTGTTGAATAGCATCCTACTCTCATCATCGATAATGTCACAGTACCAGCAAAAAATTATTGACTTCAACAATTGGCCTAGTTTATGGTGTCACAACAAAGGGATTCAATATCTGTCAGCCTGGGGAGATATGACTGACATCCATGATGTTTTGCCAGAGATAGTTTGCACTTGTCACCACTTGGCTTCCAGATATTGGCAAAAGCTTTATCTCCATAGTGCCTTTTTTTAGGACGTCCTAAGTTGTTAAACCCACCAACATAACAAAAATCACTCACAATTACCAGAAGTACTGCTGCTCAATGCTAGGAGTTTTAATAAAAAAACTGCACTCCCTGGAAGCACTCCTCACCCTGGAGAATGCAGACATGTGCAGCAATGCAAACAAGGTTCAGAACCATGGAGAGCACTCTGGCTATAAAAGGCTAAAATGCCTTTCATACATTTCATTCCCCTTCAGCTCAGGATAAAACAAAGGGAAGAGGTGTCTCAGGGTTCATAGAGGACAAGTACATTGCTAGACTGGACCAGCAACATGACTCACTTGAGCTGCTCCCTGCCCAACTAACCATAGGGGAAACCACTTATTATACCCTTGCTAGCTACAGATCCCCTAACATGAGTCTGGAAAGCCACACCTCCTGCCTAAACGTACTAGAATTTCTTAACATTCAGCCTGACACCATACTTATGGATGACAACTACCCCATTGTAAACTGGGAAATTTCTAAGAACCATAATTCACTTGCTCAGAGGTTTTTGGATTTCATCTGTATAAACAACCTGGAGCAACTAGTTAGCTCCCTAACTAGAGGTACAAATACCCTAGACTTGGTACTCATGATCATGGGGGGATACTGCTCCCTCCCATGCATTAACACCTCCTTGGTAAGATCTGACCAAAAAATTATCTCCTTTACTATTAAAACTAACCTAGAACCCCCAGCAAACTCCGGACCTGTTAAGAACTTTGCTAAAGTGAATTATCTGAAACTTAATGACAGCTTAATAAACTTCCCATCCCCTCTGCACCCAGATGACACAGAGGCTTACTCTGTCTTGTGCACAAAAGCATTGTACAACCACATTCATAGCTGCATAGAGGAGGCAGCACCTGTTAGAATCAAATCCATGATTAATGGCAAAAATTAACCATCCTGATGGATACCTAACATAAAGAAACCATTCAACAAAAGAAAAAAATCCTCTCAAAAACCAAGAATGAACAGAAAAAACACTGCAAAAAGATATTTACCTGTCTGAACAAACAAACAGGGAGCTGCTCATATCTGCCAAAGCACACTACACAGCAAAGATAGCCTCCCAGGTGAAAGATAACCATAACGCTTTTTTTAATTAAGTTCATAACCTCAGGGGAAACACTCAGCAATGTATGGAGTTATTCGTGAATGGCAATATTTACACTCAGCCTGAAACTATAGCAAACCTGCTCACCAAGTTCAGCTCAAACTTCTCCCCCCATCACCTTCTACCACATGCGAAGAAATACCCTCAACCACCCCACTACTGGTCATTGTGACAGAGCAGCTCCTTATTGCACTCACTAAAGCCAAACATGGGTCCTGATAGCATTCCGAGATAGCCTAAAACAGAATCTAAAAGGGTCATTGAAACCCTGTTTACCACATTCCCCAGACAGGCTTTGTCACAGAGGATATGAGGACTGCAACGGTCATTCCTGTGCAAAAGTGGGGCCCATCAATTGACCCAGGGAACTATAGACACATAAGTTTGACCAATTTTATCTGCATGGCCATGGACTGAACTATCATAGGCCTGATCAATAATGATATAGGAAATCTCCAAACATTGGACCAGACCCAATTTGGCTTTGTCAAAGGGATGTCTTGCATGCTCAATCTGATGGGACTTCTTCAGGAAAGTCAGCAGGACCATGGATGAGGGTAAAATAGTACACACCACTTATTTAGACCTAGACAAAGCTTTTGACATAA
>NC_056741.1:939453504-939506004 GCF_019279795.1 Protopterus annectens
TTGGTGAGGTACTTCTGTGGTCTTTCCAGTTGTTGCAGGTGTCTTGTAAGGTACATCCCAAATGCGGCATTGTACTCTATGATGGGTCTGATGAATAATGCATAGAGGGGCCCAATGACCTCTTTCGATCTGGATGCAAACCCTTTTGTGATTAGGTGGGCTGCATAGAAGGATTTTCTAACCACTTTGGCAATATGATTATCAAAGGAGAGGTTACTATCTACTTGGGTCTCCAGATCCCTTATTACATCTTCCGTATTTAGGGGGCTACCACCTATGTGGTAGTTTGCGGGCACTTTGTTTTTTCCAAAGAGGATGACTATGCACTTTGTGGCATTTAGCTTGAGGCAATGGTTTTGACACGAGGTATCTGTCTCTGTGAGCACCTTTTGGAGGATGTCTGTGTCAGCCGGAGAGTCAGTTATAGTCCTTAGTTTGCAGTCATCTGCGAACTTGGTCAGCCATAGTTCTCCTGTGCTTGCCTGTACCTCTGAGAAGTATATGCTGAACAAGAGGGGTCCTAGGACTGAGCCCTGGGGAACATCACTTGTAACCGATTTAGAGTCAGACCTAGCTCCCACAACTCTTACCATGTGGGTTCTGTCCGTGAGCCACTTGGCAACCCATCTCGTGATGTAGGGGTTTATATTCAGGCTGGTGAGCTTGTCTATAATACCTGAGTGGGGAATGGTGTCGAAGGCCTTTGCAAGGTCTAGGTAGACTGTGTGGGCCACCTTTCTCTCATCTATAGCCTTGGTAACTGTCTCAAAGAAGTCCACCAGGTTTAGGAGGCATGATCTGCCCTTAGCAAAGCTGAACTGGGTAGGGTCCAGTGTTTGGAGGTTTCCACTGTCTCTGTTAATGAGATCCATGATGATGCCCTCCATATCTTTGCAGATCAAGTTAGTCAGGTTTATAGGGTGATAGTTCCTGGGGTCTGTTGTGGGTCCACCTTTGTGGAGTGGAATAACCATTGTTGTGCGCCACTCTGTGGGCACGTAGCATGTGGAGAGGCTGAGTTTAAACAGTGTGTTTAGGTGAGGGGTTTGTTCATCTTTGAGCTCGTTTAGGACACAGCCTCGGACACCATCTGGTCCCATTGATGCTGTGTTTTTGGCTTTGGACAGGGCTGTTTTAACCTGAGTGTCTGTGATTTCAGGGGCAGTACATTCTTCTGGTATAGTTATGGGCCCTTTTGGGGGTGAAAGGGGGGTGAAGTTTGCACTGAACCTGTCTGCCAGGATGTTGGCTATATCAGTCGGTTCAGTGTATTTTGTTCCATTCTGCACTAACTCCAAGCAGATCTAAGAATTGCCACTTAGATTCTTGATATAGCTAAAAAATGTCTTGTGGTTATCTTTGTAGTCCATGGCAAGTTTTTTTTTGAAGCTCGCCTTGGATGATTTTGTGAAGGAACGTAGTTTCTTGCTAATACTGATCAGGGATGTCTTCCCTTCTTGGTATTTTACTCTTTTATGTACTAGTTTCCTCCTTCTATTGTATAGCTTGTTTATGGCAGGGGTCCACCAGACTGGTTTCCTTTTTTTGGAGGAGTGAGTCTTGGGTTTGTTTGGGATGGCACAATCCATGCATTTTTGTAGGTGCCCGTAGAGTGCATTAGTAAAAGATTTTGCAGCTTGAACAGCGTTATCCTTTAGCATGGGGGCTTTGAAACTTCCCACCTTGGTCTTAACTAATGTGACGTTTGCTTTTGAAGTTATTCACAGTGGTTTCTTTGACCAGGGGTGGTGGCGGAATGTGGATATCCAGAGTGATTATTTTATGGTCAGATCTAACCAGCGAGGGGTTGACCTCCAGTGTGGAACACCAGTCGCCCATGTTGGTGATGACCAGGTCCAATATATTGTCACCTCTGGTGGGGGTGTTGACCAGTTAATCCAGGGCGTTTGAGTTTATAATTCTAGGAAATGTTGGGCAAGGGAGTTTGTACTTGAGTAGTTCTCACAGTTAATGTTTGGGTAATTGAAATCACCCAATATCTGGGTGTTTGGTAGGAACTTTATGTTTCCAGGAATGCAGAGTGGGGGTCCTGGGACATGGTGGGTGATCTGTAGCATGCTATAATTTGAATAGCAGTTTTGCCCATTGTTAGTTGCATGTGGATGATCTCTGAAGCATCGTGCTGTGCCACTAACCTGGAGGTGTGGGTATCCTTGATAAATATGGAAACTCCCCCGCCTTTTGTATTTCAGTCCTGATTTTAGGTTCATAGATTAGTACTAAGCTAACTGCCCTTGCGAGCCATTTTAAGCTTAGCCAATTATCCCTTGTGAGACTCAAACCTTGCACCTTGTGTTTGTAAGGCAAACACCTTAACCATTAGGCTACCCTCCCAATTCCATTTTATGGCCGAAATGTATGGTATGATTTGTAGCCTGGTAGTGCTGGGGTGCTCTCTGGAGCCTTAAACCAGGTTTCTCTTACTGCACATATATCGATTTTCTCCATACTGAGGAGTGCCTCGAGTGCGTGCATTTTGAGGTTTAGACTTCTGGCACTGAGGAGCATTACCCTCAGTTTTTTGTTACTTGTGCTATTTACGGTGGTGGGTTTGTCTTTTGAGCCTTGCCTAAAAAAGGCACTATGGGGGTGGCAAGAGCCTTGGCCAGTATTCGAAATCCTAAGGGTGCAAGCTGTCTCTAGCAAAGCAGCATGGCTTGTCGAGTATGTCATCCCAGGCTGACAGACACTGGATCCCCTCTGAATGACACCAGAAGCTTAGCCAATTGTTGAAATTGATAATTTGTTTCTCTATACCGTGGTATCATTCTTGGTGAGGGCAGGATGCTGCTCAGGGTCAGGGTCATACCGGCCTGCTCTATGTGATCAGAGAGCTCCTCCATGTCTCTTTTCATGTAGTCTAGGGAGGTACAGCTCAGGTCATTCACACCAATATGGACAATGCCAGACATATTTGTACTTGTTCTGGAGTGACCTGAGTGCTTGGGTTATGTGGCGGATCCTGGCACCCGACAGGCAGCTAACTGTAACCTTCTCCTTCTTCAGCCTAGTGAGTGGGACATCAGTGTGCCTGACTATAGAGTCACCTATTATGAGTATGTTGGGTGTGTTATTTTGCCTTAAGGGCTGTGATTGTGTGGCACACTGGTTTTGTGAAGTATGTGTTTCATGGTTTGTGCTGGGGGTGGAGGTTGCTTGGATATCTGCTTTGGAGGTCTTGCCGCGACAGGTAGAGCTGGTTAGCTAGGGTATAATTAGTCCTGGCTCCACAAATTCTACTCTTCAGTTTTTCCCTTGGAACTAGACAAACTTTCAACTTAAGCACTCAAATCATTCACTTTTCATGCCGGCAGTTGCTCAAAACTTATAGCAAGCACTATATATATATATATATATATATATATATATATATATATATATATATATATACATATATGTATATATATATATATATATATATATATATATATACATATATATATTATACACACACACACACACACACACACACACACACATATGTATATTATTTTATTTTACCTTTGTTGACCGGGATAGTCTGACTGGATACCTGTCCATTTTCAGCGGTGGCCCTGGGAGATAAGCTCCATACATACATACAGAAAAACTGTTACATTAAACAAGTTAAAGCACTGTTACAAATGCAATACATAGGATAAAAAAGTTATTCATTCTGTCATATATAAATCTGATTTGTTATAGAGTAACAATTAGGAAGCAATGTTGTGGTGGCCAAAAGAGTTCTTTAGCACATGTTTATATTGCCAGAGTTAATCAGGATTAGAGCAAGGGCATAGCCATTACCTTTTAAAGCACTGTTTTAGATTTTTTTTTAATTGGATTAGAACAGGTTCTGAAGTAAGCTCAGCAGGAAGTGAGTTAAATATTTTATATATATATATATATATATATATATATATATATATATATATATATATATATATATATATATATATATATGGATCTACCTGACTACATCGAAACTTCAAAAGAGCGAAAACGACTTCACAGACACCACATAATCGACAGTTCACAAACACGACACCTCATACACTCGACACATCATAACAACAAACAAAACAAATCCCCTATCCAAAACCCACACACACAACACAAGCACACCAAAATCCTTACAAACCAACACTAACCCATACATACACAACTATCTACAACCCTAACCCAAACCCTTACCCTAAGGTCCGTCACTATCGCACACTCACCTAACCCGCCTAACCCTAACTCACTTAACCCCTAACCCAAAAACTATCACTACTGCACCCTTACCTAACCCGCGCCCTAACCCTAACTCACTTATCCCACCCCTATCCCTACAGACCGCCAACATCGCACACTTACCTTACTCGCACCCTTACCTAACCCGCGCCCTAACCCTAACTCACTTATCCCACCCATATCCCTACACACCGTCAACATCGCACAATTACCTTACTCGCACCCTAACGTCCGTCACTACCGCATACTTACAAATCCTTTCCCCATCTCAGTGTTCTCAGCGTCGGTGTCTTCCTCCGTCGGTCTTCTGCCTTGTCGATCTTCTGGCGTCGGTGAAGTCGTTTTCGCTCTTTTGACGTTTCGACGTAGTCAGGTAGATCCATATATATATATATATATATATATATATATATATATATATATATATATATATATACACACACACACACACACACACACACACACACACACACACACACACACACACACACACCTTTCATTTTTTTAGGTAAATTGCTTCTTTGCAAATATCACTTACTTACCTTGTATTGCTAAGTAACTTGTTACAGTAAGTAGCCTCTTATTTCGGAAGGAAATCCCCTTGTATTGTTTCTGTAAAAAGAATGCATAAATCATTCTGTACAGATATAAATGTATTAACTCGTTTAGTCAAACATTACCTGTATTGCTTCCAAATAATTTATTGTATCCCTGTAATCATACAAGATAAATTGTTCCTCTATATACTTGCATGTTAATGTCACGTTATCAGAACAAACACTTTATGGTGTTAACTTCTCATTAATCAGCTACACATGTAGGCACCCTTCTAGATTTGCATCAGCAAGTTATACTTTACCATTTTGTGTACTGTCCTTTCTGATTTTGCTACAGATCGACCTGAATATATACTTCTGCCCACACTAATTGATCTTGTAGTCAATTGTTATGTCTGTAGCATTAATAATGGTGCACTCTAATATAAAACAAATCAGTTCATGATCAAAAATATTGTCTGAAGTGTCCATTTGCTGCTAGTCTGTATGCTATAGTAGTACAACCATAAAAGTATGTTCTTAACATTTACAAGTGTTGTGGCTCAAGATGTACTACAGGCAGGAAGCCCTGTACTTTATTGTATTGCAATCAATCAATGTGTCTTTTATAAAAATGTTATTCTAATGGTACGTTCTCTTAATAGTCTGCAGTTTAAGTTTAAGCAATGGAGGGTTCATAGTTTTCACTTACTCTGTCACTGACTGGTGTTTACAGCATTTTTCCAAGATCAGGTGACAATAGGAAAATAGAATTTGTCCTTTTCCCCATGATTATGCAGTCTAAAAGTATATAGTTGTGGGGAGTGAGAGGGTGTCCCAATGTAAAAAAAAAAAACACTTGTTTTGTGTAATGTACTTCTGCAGTAAAATCACAAATCAACGGTTTGCATCTAGTATATACTGAGTCTCAATGTTAATTTTTATTTACGGTCCACAATAGACCCTGCAAGGAAACTGCATGTAGAATAAATATATAAGTATGTTCTCTGCCGGTTTAATTTCTCCAAGACTTTTGGTTTTCTAGTACCATGATGGGAATGGACTCCATTCCTAAGTCAAAGTATGATTAAAGTTCATGAAATTAACATTGTTTCAGTCTTTGATGTTAGCCAAAAGTGCTCTTTGCAACACTTGCAATGTGCCCAGAATTGGCTGCTTCTATAATTCATATGGAGTTACATGTATCTGTAGCATATCTAAAAAGGACTGTAAATTCTTTTTTTATGAGATCCATTGCTCCTACTACCATTGGAACTGTCTGAGTATCCTTCTTTCACATCGCCCTCATTTCTGCCTGCAGATCCTGGTACATGAGACACTGTAATCAATGGGTGCGGCAATTTCAGTGATCAATGCTATGTTTGTCTTTTCATGGACTACTATATCTGGTTTTCTAGCATCCATTTCTGAACTGTTGGTAATGGGTGATCCCATATGATATAAACTTCATCATGCTCCCTAAAGATTTGTGGATCATGTTTCCACTGCTTCTCAGCTAATTAAATATTATAAAGTACAGAATCCCCAATGCAATATGCTTACCACAATATTATGCTTTCACTGTACAGGCCCTCTGCTATTAGCATATCACACCCAGCAACAAGAATTGCAATTGTTTCAGGTTCTGTTTCACAGAACCTGCATTTGTCTGTTTTTCACAGCTGTCCAATGGACTTTGTAAACCAACGTGTACATAGTCCACTATCCTGTGCTGCCAATATTAAACTTATATATAATTCACATGTCCTTAACCACTATTGCATCAGGTCTTGATTAATATGAGGTTGTTACAGGAGTTCTCTGTACTTTCAATTATATTTGTGCCTTTTCCACAGTTCCTGCCTTCTCATCTGATCTTTTGATTTTGGCACAATTAGTTGCTGCCTGATTTTTGCAAATTTTTTTATTTCCATTCCCATTTGACACCAATATGCTTCTACTAAACTAAACAAGAAAGTCATCTTAGACTTCTCCTCATGATTTAAAGCTTTGTTTAAGTCTAGATCTGGTGAGGTCTGCAGATATGTATGCAGTCCAACAATTGCAGATCTATACATGTAATCAATTTGAAGGAGGCCCAGACCTCCTTCAGAACAAGGGATATATAATCTTGGCATGCACTGATTTTTATATATCATTTGATAAGCACAAAGCATTTCTATTCCTGTCCAACTGATCCAATATCTTTTGGTGACAATCAGTTACCCCATTACTGTAAGTTAGAACAGGAAGAGCAAATTGGTTTATAGCTTGAACTTTGTTCCTAGATGAAAGCTGTTTTCAGTATTAATTTTAATCTTCTAAAATATTCCTTATTGAGTTTTGTTGACATGTTCATGTTTTATTGTCATTAATTCCCAAATATTTATAAACTCCCTCCTGCTCAAGTTACTTTATATTACATTCCTGTCCAAGACTGATTAGTGCTGAAGCTTTCCTGCTTTAAATGTTGCCTTTTGCACATTTAAGATCACATGACATTCTTATATCATCTGAGAAAGTATTAATTACTTGTAGTTGTGCTTTCACCTCCTTATCTGATGAACTATACATTTTTAAATCATCCACAAAAATAAGATGAGAGGTTTTTACACTCACTGTTTTTCTTGGATCCAAATTGTAACCACAGTCTAATCTGTTAAGCAGACAGCTTAATGGGTTAAGGGCAAGGCAAAAAAGCAACAGTGACAGAGTCACCCTGTAATATCCACCTCTGAGTTGTTATCCCAAGGGATAATAATTTGTCCCTTGTCATGGCTTAGCTGCAAATTAGTTTGCCACTCCTTCATGGTCATTGCAATGTAACTGATCGATGTAGGGTGCATCTTATACATCTGTAAACACTCCTTTATCCATAAATGTGGGATGCTGTCAAATGCTTTTTTGTAATCTAGACATGCCATACATAGATTCTTCCCCTCTATTATGACTTTAACAACAAATGATCCTTTGTTCTACAGGATTTCTTTTTGTTACTTTTCTCTAGTGTCATGATAGAGTTTTCTTCTAAATTCTTACATACCTCTCAACTGTACTGAATTCCTCATTATTTACTAGTTTTAAGGGCAAATTAATGGGGTGCCATAAATTTCTGAGTGGCCCCTTCAATTCCTGATTTTTTTTTTTTTGCAATTTTAAGGTAAGACAGCATATCCCGCAGAGGCGTGCATGCTGACATGATCAGCTTCATGATGCAGTGCCTGACTGCTTGTCAAAGACTGGCTAGGCAGGCGTTTCAAACCATTAGAAGTAAATCAGGACATCTTCATCTTGTAATGCACAATTTCTAGCCAAATATTTCAGTTATAAAATGGCATTATTTATTGTTATACAAAGAGACAGAAGTATGACTTTGGCTAGTATGCAGTCTGTCGCCATGGGAATGGGAATACTTTTCAGTGTAGTTTGTTTGTATCCCCACTTGAAATGGAGGCGGGTTTGTGGTGGGCTTCACCCACATTCAGGAGTAATGGGAACCTATTGCATGGGTAAGGGCAACAGAACGTCCAGTATCACATGTAAATAAAGAAGTAAAATGCTTTAGGGATGGTGGCTGCCACCTGTGATATGGACCTGAAGTTCTTCACACCGTGCAACTTTCAGTCCCTGGGAGCTTTGTTAATGTTAGCAAAAGTACTGCTACATCTGAGAGGAACTCCATCTTTCGAGATAAGTGACCACTGCTTTCTTCCCTAACAGCAGGCAAGGAAAGCATTTCTTTGTATTCATGCTTAAGGTTAACAATGCCTCCTGGCAGAGGGTGGCGTATAACAAGTCAAGTACTTATGTATAATACACAAACCTGAGCAATTAAGGCATTTGGTAGGTGATGGAGTTAAGGTACCGAAATGGGTGGAAGGTGGAAGGATGCACACTTTAGCACAGATGGAGAGAAAAACAAAAGACATCAGAGCAGAAATCAAGTAACTACATCTGAACAGAAGGGCAAGACGTTCCAACTATTTGACTATGAGTTTGCATTTTCAGAGGGCTAAGCACAGTCAACATTTGTTTATTTTCACTTAAGCAAGGATTTTTCCATTTTTGCTATAGGTGTGTTCAAACCAGTCCTGGTCACCGATGATTACTGTATGTTCAATCTAACAAGAGAAGTGTGTACAGCTTGTGCTCATATTGCATAGCAGGCAGAACAAAACTACTGTCATTTGATCTTTGGAACTGTGGGCTTGAATGTGTTAACTGTTGAATATGATGTAAGAAAAAGAGGGGCCTATTCCTCCTGTCTCCATCATACGCCATTGCTGTTTTACACGTTTTTGTACATTTATCACTGTGCACGTGCTTACAAAGAATCCTCATCGCCTTACAGTAGTTTCTAGCAGTCAGTTTTGTTTTGTGTTTTTATTTTTATAACAATTTAGCTTATGTCTGCTTTTATTAAGATTATATTGTAAATCAATTTTAATTACATTGGTATAGATGATGTGTCTTCCCTTCTCATAGTTTTCCACATACTAAGAAATGTGTATTTCAGGAACTTGGCCATTTTAGGAAAAATTTAATAATGTTTCAAAATCTGCTATTGCAGAACCACTTTTGAGTTGAAACTTGTATAAGCTAACATATTAGCAACAATTAATAAAACTGATATATAATGATAAGCTCTAAAATCTTTATGTCTATTTTTATAACAATTGAAGATATATATATTTTTTACTGGGACCACTTTTGACGTAAATGCAGCATGATTATTTGTTGAATTATGTGTAAGGGATAAATTGTACTTCATATTAATAGAAGGTGTGATGCTTTGGATTGACAGTTGCTGCACCCACCTGATAAATGGGATCTATACTGGATCACCGTACGCTTTCGGTGATTAATCGACCCTATGTAAGTGAAAGCTTACAATTCCAAACTGTCAAAGCAGCAATTTTTTTTCCTAGGGAAAACAATCGCTGTTCCAACAAAAAAATAAAAAAATAAAACACTTTAAACATTACATTAAGTGGGGGCTGCACCCCCCTACACCCCCCTACTTAAATATACCAACTCTGAGACTGCACTACAGTGCCGAAAATGGCAAAGTAATGAAGCAACCAAGCAAATTCTTTCCCAGTGAAAGAATTCACTTAAAAGCCGCTTCGATCTTTTGCCGTTTCCGTCTTTTGAGTTTGACCAAGACGCATTCGAAAGAATGCGTCTTCGGTCTTCTAATAGAGAACCGCTAAATGAGGATGCTGTTGTTGACATGCAGCCTTGTTAATGACTTACCATGTCGGTTTCCGCCTGTGGTTCCCATCAGCTAGCATAGGTCAGTGCTGCTTTCTGCAGCCAGGATCACTTATACTATTGCTATTTGTTATAGATATTTAAATGGGGAACTGCTAAAACTACTAAAATGAAGTTTAGTCTGATGCAAAAGCCTTATGCTGGCAACATTGTCCTTGTCATACCTCGCAGTCTTTCAGAGCAAGAAATCTGGACAAAGCCAACAATAATGATAGGACAAAGGCCCAAAATCAGAGACAGATTTTAAATATTGCTCCTGTAAACTCAGATAGTTGCTAGTATAACAGGTTTTGCATTATTATGTATTTTCTGAGGGATATGAAGTCTGAAATTCAAATGTCTGCCATTATTTATTATTATTTACTGAATTCAATCTTCATGTTGGTATCCCACAAGTCCATTAGAGTGGGTGGGGGTTACATGATTATGTATGCAAATTTCATGTTAATCAGTATCCCAATTTTTAGCCAGTTGTACCTACTTTTCATGGGCTTTTGTCCAGATTTTTGATGTTTCCATTTTGAAAGGTATGACTTCTTACAGTTTCTTTTACTTCTATTATTTTTGTTATGTTCCACAGGATCTTCATGGATATTTCTCCAAAATATGTTTATTTATTTCTTTTTTTTTATGGTGTTTCTATTCCTTTTGCTTTGTTTTTCAATTTTCTATGAAACTTTTTTTTCTTTGCAGTACAGAAAGTCATGTTGTTTTCCCTTATGAATTTCAAACATTGTGTCGGTGCTCTGCATAAGACCATTTCTTTACAGGAAAAAAATGGGAGAACTAATCTTTGAACTAATGGTCTTTACAGTAATTTTCACATCTGTTGAAATGATGTTGCTAGTGAAGGGACTAGCACATTAACACCTGAAAACCATGCAGACAATCACAGTTAAATTTTCCATTGGACAGTTGTACAATTACATACTGTTGTAACCTCCTGTCAGTGATCGTTCACTTTACTCTCTTCCCTATTGCTGTGTGACCCCAGAGCTAATTTGTAAAGTCAGTGGGGTTTGGGGGGTCTTACTCACAGCTACACTCCAGTGGGGCTCACTTCCATGCCAAACAAGCTTATGATGTGATTTGCTGAACAGGGTTTTCAATTATTATGTATTCATGTAATTGTCTGTTGGGAAAATGCCCTTCAAATAATAATGAAGAGTCCTGACAACTGTATAGACTGATGTGTCAGACAGGGACGACTATAGCATGTCAGTAGTCCAAAGTTGTTTAATGCAGAAGGCTTTTTTTTCACCTGAACTGAAATTGATGCTGAAAGTATAAGTCAAACGTGCTGAACACAGAGAACCTGTTCTGAATTGAGGGATATAGAAGGCTTATAATAAAAAAGAAATGTTTTTTTTTTTAATTTACTGTCACTGCAAAATTTGCAATTATTTTATTCTGCTGATCCAGCAGTTGTAAAGTTCTATTCTAGTGCTGTGTCTCAGTGCACTTTCCGGTGGGGAAAGAGGCCTCTATTAATAGTTGTATATTATTCTGACCACTCATTTTAATACATTGAGAAATCCTTGGAAGTTACCCATAGCTTTAAAACAGTCCTGAGAAGAAAAAATAATGAAAGAAATAAAATTAAATCCTAAGTGAGACATCTTGGTATTAGAAGATATGATAAATGTAGTTGAGATATAGTAATAAGTGGTTTTAATTATGTTATCTAGAGCTTTACCTGTTCAGTGGTAATTTAAAAGTAGCTTAGTACTTATTATCCAAATGAAACAATGGGCAGATGTGGAAATGTTATGCGGTTAGCAACTAAAACTATTGTTTAACTCTGGGCAGTACTGTGGCACAATTGGTAACATTGTCACTTCACAGTAATAGGTTCTCCTGTTTGGTCCTTAGCTGGGGTGACTTCTTTGCAGAGTCTACATTTCCTCCCTAAGTTTGTGTGTTCATGTGTTTTTCCTCTAGGTACTCAAGTTTCCTCTCATATGCAAAAAACATGCATAGGTAGGTTGTCGACCCTAATGTGTAGATTTTTTACTGTATGGTAATGATCGTGAAGAAAGGCCTGGAAATCTACTTCCCTTCATACTTACTAAAATCTTTGTATGGTTTTGGCTGCTCATGGGATTGCTATTAGAGTCAGATGCAACCCAACTGCACTGGATGGATGGAAGTTAAGTGTAGATAATACCTGTTCCTTTTGATCCATTTATCAGCTTAGTATGCTATTATTGATGTGTGCCTGGCTAAGTATTCCATATATGGATATATTACAATCTGTATTCTAATGTAAGTAGGCTGTAACTGAAAAGGAGCCCTACTGCCCAGTGTACAATATATGGAATAAATCTTTGAAATGACATACATGTCGAGCAACTCACTGCATTTTATGCAGTTTCTAAAATTATAACTTAAACATACTACCCTATAGAGTTCCTCACGCACACCATTGCCTAGCATGTCTTAACCTACCCCCATTTGATTATCCCTGGTACCTCTGCAACCCAGATTCTCGGCCTTTCATCATCCTTGTCAGAAGCATACCCTACTCTGCAATGTCTTCTCAAACACAAACTTCCAATCCCTTTCACTGTCCAGGAACATGTGCAGTGTAGCTTTACTCCTTTGCAGCCCTCTACAGACTTCATATTTAAGGCCTTGTCACTCTCTTTTATTGATTATACTACATTCAAAACAGCCGATTAAGAGTTAAAATTAACTATAAACCATACAACCTAGGATTCTTCTGGTATAGCTACTTGAATGTCCCGAAGTACACATATCTTAAAAATAAGTAAACAAAACAATTTGCATAATTGGATGGCAGTCTTTAAAAACTTACAGCATTTTTGTTTTTAATCAGTGGCTATTGTAATCAAACAGTGCTGCAACAATAGAGCAATAGAGATGAAGAATTACAAGCTATTCAGTGTAAGCCTTTGGAGCTGTTAGTAATTGTGTTACATTCAATAAAGTTAAAAGTTCAGTTCATTAATGTTAAAATGAAGTATTTCAGTACAGATGAGACTCAATGTGAATGTCTTTATGAAAAAATAAAACAAAGGAAAGTAAAAAATGTCTTTTTCATACTTATCATTTAGGATGTAACATGCGCTCTGTGATGTTCTTTGCTCATCTGTTTTTAGTGAGAGCTATAAAAGCTACAGTGTGAAATACACAGTACCTCTTTCTTATCCAGATAACATGTTATTTTAATTATAAAGTGCCTGAAGTAAGACATAAGTGTACATTAATAAACAAATAAAATAAATAGTTACAAGTATTGCCTGCAGGTACATTTTACATTATTTACCCTGCTTGGTAGTTCAGGAGCCATGTGGTTTCATGCATGCCTGTGAGCAGTGTTCCTGCCACTCATTGTCAAGCATTGGTTATGACCATTAAAAAAAAACTTACATCTGGGGAACTAGTACATTGAATGAGATATCTCAAAATCTTTACTATAAAATGATGGGTTGGGATGGGAGGGATTTCTAAAAATGTTTTTACACCAGTAGCATCCCATGCAACTCCTACCTCACAAAGTCATCTGCCATACTCTTACATTAATTAACATTACTAATAATATAACCTGTTCCAAAAAACAGTGCCTTCCCTGCCCCCATCCACAGTTTTTGTGGGCACTTGTTTTTAGTTAAAAGAAAATTAATTCTTATACTCACTCCACAGCTTGCTCTTTGCTACATCCCACAGCTTTAAAGCCTGAATACTTCAACCACCTTTTCCACCTTCTTATTTCTGCTTACCACATCCCGCCCTTATTTGCCACATGGTAACATTGTGCTACACTTATGTATTTCTCTTTTGTTTAAAACATTAGTATCACCACAAGTTTTTACTATTAGGGCTTTTTGTTTCCTTTCAAATTCTCCTGCAGATAACTGTCGGTTGGTCATAAATAGCTAGTAAAATTTCAGGAAGCAAAATCATATACAACAAAAATGAAGTGCGGCTGAACTGAAGGTGAATGATTCAAAATGCAGCACATATTTCTGCATTAATTAATTAATGCCCTAGCAAAATACTATTATTCTAACTGTTCAGTATAAAAGTAAACTTAACTACCTCAGAAGCTGTTTCTCTGTCATTTACAACACAGTAATAAAACTATTATAGTACCCCAGTATTGGGAAAAAAAGACTGATTGTATTGCCAAATAAACTAAACCTTTAATAAATAAATCCAAGCAGACAACAAAACATTTCAGTCAGCAGCACAAAGCACTGGTGGTATTATGAATCATGATATGCACTGCAAGGGGACAGTACATTGAAAAACATGTCAAAGTGATCAATGCACAATGCAGATAAACAAAGCAGTTGGTGAATAGTACCTAAGAAATTGACCAACACCACATGAATACAACTGCATCCGCTCGTCAGAGACAGCCATACATTGTACCAAGGCTGCTTAGTCAAACTGCTATGTCACTTCTGGGTGTTCTGCTATGAGATTGTCCAGTCCAGACTAGTTGATGTCCAGCTATTAATCACTGCAGTAATACAGTGATGGCAATCTAGGCAGGAGCAATCCCAGACACACACAAGCACGCACAGACACACTACTGAAAATATGCACGAGTCTAATGCACACAAACTGTTACCACTCCCACAAGAGGGAAAAACATACTGGACCTGATTATCACCAACATGGGGACTCTATGCTCCAGACCAGAAGTGTATCCCTCACTGGTAAGATCAGACCATAAACTAATCTCACTGGATATTCACATCCCGACTCCATCCCCTGCCCTGAAAACCACAGTGAAAAACTTCTCTAAAGCAAATTTCACACTCCTCAAAACAGAGGTGGAATCCTTAAAAGCCCTCGGGCCTGTGGAAAATACGTCCCAGACTGCAGAATCCTTTATAAATGCATTCTATGAACACCTTCAGGAATGCATGGATCATGCAATCCCAAATAAAACCAAGACCCAATCCTCCAAAGGCAGACGTCCTGTCTGGTGGACCCCAGCCATAAACAAACTATACAATAGAAGGAGGAAGCTACTACATGATAGAGCAAAATCCCAAAAAGGGAAGGCATCTCTGATCAGTATTAGCAAAAAACTACGGGCACTCATAAAATCGTCTAAGGCCAGCTTTGAGAGAAAAATTGCACAGGACACTAAGGATAATCACAAGGCTTTTTTAGTTATGTTAGGAACCTGGGTGGGAATTCCCAGATATGCTCAGAATTTGTCCAAAATGATAAAAAATACACCGAACCCACAGACATTGCCAACATCCTAGCTGACAGGTTCAGCGCAAAAGGGCAAATATTTATCCCAGCAGAGTGCCGCCCCCCTGACATCTCAGATGCTCAGGTAAGAGCTGCCCTCTCCAAAGCAAAAAACACAGCATCAATGGGACCAGACGGTGTCCCAGGCTGCATCCTACATGAACTCCAAGAAGAGCTAAACCCAAACATAAAACTACTGTTCAATCTCAGCCTTACTACAGGATATGTATCCAAAAAGTGGTGTACAGCAACAGTGGTCCCTCTCCACAAAGGTGGTGCCTCAACGGATCCTAGAAACTATCACCCCATAAGCCTGACTAGCTTGGTCTGCAAAGCTATGGAAAGGATCATCATGGACCTCATAAATAAAGATATTGGGGACCTACAGACACTGGATCTTACCCAGTTCGGCTTTGTTAAGGGCAGATCCTGCCTCTTAAACCTGGTTGATTTCTTTGAAGCAGTCACCAAGGCCATTGATGAGGGGAAGGTGGTCCACACAGCCTACCTGAACCTCACAAAAGCCTTCGATACAATACCCCACTCGGGCATTATAGATAAGCTCACCAGCTTAAATATAAACCCCTATGTCACTAGATGGGTTGCAAACTGGCTCAAGGACAGAACCCATATGGTTAGAATTGCTGGAGCCATGTCAGACTCCAAACCAGTTACAAGTGGCGTCCCACAAGGCTCAGTCCGGGGACCGCTCTTGTTCGGTATATATATTTCTCGGAGGTACAGGCCAACACGGAAGGACTGTGGCTGACTAAGTTCACAGATGACTGCAAACTGGGCACCATAATCGACTCTCCAGCCGACACAAGCATCCTCCAAAAGGGCCTCATAGAAACAGACAACTGGTGCCAGAGCCATGGCCTCAAGCTAAATGCCAAAAAGTGTATAGTCATCCCCTTTGGCAAAAACAAAGTGCCCACAAATTACCACATAGGTGGTAATCCATTAAGTACAGAAGAAGTAATTAGGGACCTGGGGACCCAAGTTGATAGCAATCTCTCATTTGACAACCACGTGGCCAAAGTGGTTAGAAAAACATTTTATTTAGCCCACCTAATCATGAAGGGATTCACATCTAGATTAGGGGAGGTCATCATGCCTATTTACTCATCCCTCTTCAGGCTCATAATTGAGTACAATGCCCCTTTTGGGATGTACCTTACCAGACACCTGCAGCAACTGGAAAGACCCCAAAAGTACCTCACCAAGAGGATCATAGGGCTCAAACAGATGCCATATGCTGCCCGGTTAAAGAAACTCCAGCTCTACTCAGTGGCATACCGCCTGTTCAGAGACGATCTGTGCCTGATGTATAAAGCCATGTCCAACCCAGAATTAATGGACATGCTGCACCTCAGAAAATCCAAATCCCATCGAGCTACGCACTCGAGAGACTTGAACCTCAGCACAGAAATAAATAGGACATGCTGGAGGGACAGATTCATAACCCAGAGGCTCCCTTCACTCTGGAATAAAATCCCAGTCCAGGTTAGGCAGAGTCCCTCATTGACTCTCTTCAAGAGGAATCTTGATGAGTGGATGGGAGATTGTAGGTTTACCCCGGGTATCACGTTTGTGTCACTATTAGACAGAGGCACAGTATACTAACCTCGAAAAAGGGCATAGCAAAATTAATTTAAAATGGGTGGTGAAAGCCAAACACACTCTGGCTAGGCTTATAAATGCCCTAGGGCAGATAGCCTAGTATGAACCTATGAACCTATAAACATACAAGCACATTTGTGCATACTTAATGACAGACTGACAGACACATGCATATATAGTCACTCATACTCAGGCACATGTGAGTCTATATACATATAAAAACACAAATGCCCACACACTTGTATATAGGCACAGAACACAAAATAGCAAACTAATGTATCAGGATGACATCTCCGGCCAAATGCAATTGCAATAGTTATAGCAGTACAACTCCAATATGGACACATAGATACAGGGATAAACTTTACTAAAATCAAAGCACACCTGCAAGTGACTGCTACATTATAGAACTTCATACTGTATGATGACAAAGTACATTGGCGGGTGTACATAAAGACTACAGTACTGTCACTGTACATTGGCAGATGTACATAAAGACTACAGTACTGTCACTGTACATTGGCAGGTGTACATAAAGACTACAGTACTGTCACTGTACATTGGCAGATGTATATAAAGACTACAGTACTGTCACTGCACATTGGCAGATGTATATAAAGACTACAGTACTGTCACTGTACATTGGCAGATGTACATAAAGACAACAGTACTGTCACTGTACATTGGCAGATGTATATAAAGACTACAGTACTGTCACTGTACATTGGCAGATGTATATAAAGACTACAGTACTGTCACTGTACATTGGCAGGTGTACATAAAGACTACAGTACTGTCACTGTACATTGGCAGATGTACATAAAGACTACAGTACTGTCACTGTACATTGGCAGGTGTACATAAAGACTACAGTACTGTCATTGTACATTGGCAGGTGTACATAAAGACTACAGTACTGTCACTGTACATTGGCAGGTGTACATAAAGACTACAGTACTGTCACTGTACATTGGCAGGTGTACATAAAGACTACAGTACTGTCACTGTACATTGGCAGGTGTACATAAAGACTACATTACTGTCACTGCATATTGGCAGGTGTACATAAAGACTACAGTACTGTCACTGTACATTGGCAGGTGTACATAAAGACTACAGTACTGTCACTGTACATTGGCAGGTGTACATAAAGACTACAGTACTGTCACTGTATATTGGCAGATGTACATAAAGACTACAGTACTGTCACTGTACATTGGCAGATGTACATAAAGACTACAGTACTGTCACTGGCCTCTTGAGGGAGTAAATGTTGTTGTTGTTGTATCTTTTGGCTTTTCCCGGTTAGGGGTCGCCACAGCGGAACTCCGGTCCGCTAATGATTGGCAGTAGATTTTTACATACCGACCTGCCAGGCCTGACGCACAACCTTCAATGAAGGTACGCCCATTCATGCATGTCTCCACACAGAAGACGCTTTAGCTGAGAATCGAACAGGACAACGTTTTACTGTGAGGCGACAACGCTACCGCAGCACCACCACCGCAGTCTCTCTTGAGGAAGTAAATGAGATATTTAAATTGTTCTCACTTCATTGGTTCTTTTCCAGTCTCATTCTTTCTCTTCTCCTATCCAGCATCATCATCTGAATTCACTTCTCGCTTTTCGCTGTAACCAGATGGATGGCTTGACAATAAATCTGCTACTTTGTCTTTCCTATAGCATTCCACAACAGATATTGCTAAATGGTGATGTACAAGTAACAACAAATACTGATGTAAAATGTATATATAGAATGTTTATAGTGAATATAGTGTAAATGAACACTGCTGCTTTAAGGGGGAATGTTTCTTTATCTTAGTCAAACATGTTTCTTTAAGAATAAAGACAGAATTGTATATATTATCAGGATTAGTTTTACTTATTGAAGCAATTAAAGCTGTATAAAATGAGAGCAGAAGAAAGCTCCTGCAGTGTTTGTTTGCCTTTTGTGAAGATGGACTTGATGTCCAGTGCAGAGATGCCATTTAATTGTTTTTACTACAAACACTGTTTTGGCAAATGATATATTCAGAAATAGTTTTAAACATATTTTAGTTACTTTCAGCTATGCAGCTGAGAACCCTGAAGCTATCACAATATGTGAGGTTAATACATGTTCCAGGGACTCCACTGTGTCCAGAATAATACACCACCTGTGCCGATAGTTTAAGGTTTAAATAGTTATAAACGTCAGCATACTATTCCTAGATGAATGGATTAGTAAACTATTTTAGCTGAGTATAAAAATGCATGTGTGCATTTTATATATATATATATATATATATATATATATATATATATATATATATATATATATATATATATACATAATGTGTGTGTGTATACAGTGTGTGTGTGTGTGTGTGTGTATATATATATATATATATATATATATACAGAGAGAGAGAGAGAGAGGGGAACTTTCTGAAGCAAATTTCAACCCAACAATGTGGAAATCTTTTTGAGGGTAATGGTTATGAAGCTGTAGTTAACTTTAATGCTTTTGTTTGAGAATAACATTGATTATAGTTGTCATTTTGTTTAATAAACAATGATGTTTTCTGAGACTGGTTTCTCAACTGCCTTTCATGTTTCACGGTATACAAAGATGGTTCTGAAAACAGATTGTCTTTAATGCCTCTTCATTTGTGGAATGGCAAGGTGAGAAAAAGTTTGTGCTTTTTCAAGTCACATATTAGCATACTGATTGCCTTCCTGCAGGCAAACACAGTATGCTAATGGCATATGATTTCCTTTCTCTTCTGCATGATGTATTGTAGTCTTTAGTTTGGGTGAATTCATTTTTACTAGATACTTTTAAAACAAATTATAATGCTGATGAGTTACTGTTTGAATAACGTAGACTCCTAATCTGCCACTAATGTACACTACAGACACAGGGAGTCACCTTGTATAGCTTGTGTTTTT
Organism: Protopterus annectens; assembly: GCF_019279795.1. Lineage (NCBI taxonomy): Eukaryota > Metazoa > Chordata > Ceratodontiformes > Protopteridae > Protopterus > Protopterus annectens. Next base: position 939,473,343 of record NC_056741.1, read on the forward strand.
CCTGCCTCTTATTCTCATGTGCATACTATAGTGGCTAAAACCTTTTTAAAAGCTGATAGAAGACTTTTACAGTTGCTGCTGAAATAAGGACACTCTCTGGTATTCACGAATGCCTATACTAACTGTACATAGTTCTGAGTGAACAGACAACCCAAGCATAATTCATACCTTCTTCTTTCTAATTTCAGTTTTTCTACTGATTTTGTTGCAGCCTTAAATATTGAGGGTGATTCATAAAGGTTACCACAAAGTGTAGACTACACAGACAGAGTGTAATTATTCTGAGTTACTACAAAGCACAAAAAATGTGTTAAGGATGTTCTTGAATACAGATTGTGGACACTTAGTGTAGGCTTTAATGAATCGTCTGGCCTTTTAGCTCATTAACTTTGATGTTGCCTTACTATTATATATATATTTATATATATATAAAACACACACACACACACACACACACACACACACACACACACACACACACACACACACACACACACACACACACATCAAGGAGTTAATTTGTTTTTGAAATAATTGACTACTGAATGAAAATATTTCTTTTATTCTTTAGCTTCATGTACTGAGGCTTCTACTTTGTTGCTTAACAACTTTGGGAGGATAGAATGATGAAAGTGTAACCACTTAGTTTATTCACATATGTCTTAACTCTTGATAGTAGAATTCTGGGAGCTGACTTACTTGCTGCTATAATTTGTCATTAATTCACATGGTAGATGTCCTTGAAAAATGGTACGTTGGCTTTGGATCTTGGTGCCTTTAACTAACGACAATACTAGGAAATAGCATGGTCACTTTTGTACCATAATAAGCTGCCTTTCTCAGTTGGCACTGTTTCATTTTATACAGAACTTGACTGAAGGGACTCCTTGATTTAAGTAAGATACTTTAAACAATGAAGTAAAAGCAGAAATGTCTTTCTAGAACACTAATAATACATAAAAGCTTTGGGTACTAAAAACAACAATTGCAGCCGGCGGCCTGCAACCAAACCTATGGCTCTGACAAATAGCTTGTGTGTTCTCTATCTGCTCATTACTGCTCAGCTGAGTTACTTGCATTCACAGTAGAGACAAGAACGAGTCATGTGAGGCACTGAAACATGCAGTCTGCAGCCAGCAGTCTCAGTCTAATGGGAAGACTAAATTCAGAAGCTGTCACACTTGAGTCTCTGCAGGGTATGCATTATCAGTGTTTATTTCTGGTATTTGTGTTCTGTCTATTTCTCCTCTAGTTGTGCAGTGTTTTTTTCGGGGAAGGGAGGGGTCTACTATGTTGAAACATTTGTTTATCTAATGAAAACATGTCATTTAAACATTTAGTTGTCACCTGTGGTAGCTCACCTTTAGCTGCTAATTGGACACAGTTGTCCACTGTGTCTGGTAGTTCATAATTGACTTTGTTAAATCATTGTATTGAGTAGCTCTGTTTGAAGTTTTCAACAAGCATTGCTGAACTTGACAAAAAATCACCACCCAGGATACAATGAGTAAACATAGCCTGCTGCCCAGCTGCTTGTACCAGACAGCTTGGTTATATGTTGTACTTTTGCATAGTGCTAATTAACATGTTCTTTTTTTCCTTTCTAGTCATACACTGTCACAGAGCTACAGCTATTTCTACCCCTCCCTCTTTTAGCTTCACCTTTGTATGTCTCTAGCATTAATAATCTGTTCTGATATGTCTGATTACTGACTACTATTTGCATTTTTAGTTTTCTTTTATCAAAAAAAATAAAATAAAAAAGTTTAACCATTCCTAGACTTGCCATTTCTAGTTTCCTAAAAGTAAAACCATAGAAACAAAGGCTTTAACAAACCAGCAACCTCACGATTGGTACAAGCAACCCATCAACGCCATCATATTTCAGTAACAATTTAACACTTTCTAAACACCAGTGCTACCATAAGCCTGTCTCATATGTTACTTCATCCCTGCTGACTGTCACTGTTTCTTTATACACCACTTTGTACCCATCTAGTATCTTTTTTATATAAACCTCTACTCATTCTCAAAGATGTGTCTTCTCCTTCAGAATATACATTTGCATTGCTTGTTGTTTGTCTTCATTCTTAATTTTACCCAGCATTCTTCAGCTGTCGAGATATTGTCCCATTGCAAGCCTTTGATTCTTTTTAGTCACATCTTTTCATTGTCTGATTGGTATTGCATATACTTCATTGTTAATAATAAGGTATAAGATATGCAAATCAAAAATAGACCTTAATACTGAATACTCATCCTACATTCTTGAAGCTGATTTTCTATATATTTAATCTTTCTTAGCCTGTCACATCTCACATACCACTGTTTTATCTTGTTTCCGTAATTATCTCTAATATTTGTCACCCTTCTACAGTCCTATTTAATTATTCTACATTAGTCGTTTGCCCTAATCTACAGTTCATCAAAACGTAACACACATACACACTCTCACTGAAAGGCCACTAGAATATAAAATAATAAAAAAGAACGAATGCAGAAACTGCACTGAAAATTGTAAAACATACGAAACAATTATATTCGAAAATCTTATCCTAAAATAATTAAGACAACCACAAGATCAATGCACCTTATGATGAAATGCGATATTGGGATTACGACTGAGACTGCAATCATAACCATGATATTTGTTCCTTACACAGATGTGAAGAAATTCTTGACAACAGAGCTAAGTGAAGCTCGAGAGATGTTGAGGGAGGATGCATTCAATATACCCTTGATGTGTTAGGCTGAACAGAAGAAGTATTTTAGTTTTAACTAGGATTCCATGATAATCTGCAATGCTAGCTTTACTTGTGTGATGCCAAGCTACAAAGCCAGCATATTTATTAGTTACTGTATAGACTGGTGGAGGACATTTTCTAATCTTTCTTTTTTTTTTGGCAGATCAGAAAAGATGCAAGTATAACCAGTCACTAGTTGGTATGACTGAAAGAAGAAGGATACAATTTCATACATGATTATATGGTGACAGATGAGGTTAAACAGAAAGAAGGTACATTGTACATATTTATATATGTGTGTGTGTGTGTATATGTAATATGTATATATAAATCTACTGCCAATCATTAGCAGACCGGAGTTCCGCTGTGGAGCCCCCTAACCGGGAAAAGCCAAAAGACACAACAACATATATATATATATATATATATATATATATATATATATATATATATATATGTGTGTGTGTATTATAAATAATGTATTTATATATATTAGTATATACTTATAAATTTTATACTATGTTTAATTGAATGGTAGACCAGTTTGTCTCTTCTAATCAGTCAGCCATGTTCTTTCTTCCCTACCTACAGTTATAGTATTTCACTTCATTGTCAAGCTGCCTCGGTCTGTCTTCACACTGTAAATCAACAGCAGCTGTGCAGTGGATTCTACCCAAACACTGCACACAGACACTTTAGCAAAAGAAAAGCAAGCAAGGAGAAAGAACTTTAAGGTGCATTTCCCACTTATCCTGCAAATTGCGTTTAGTGTTTACACTTCTACGTTTTCTCTTTTATAAAAGTGTTAACACAGGAGGTATATCTATGACTGCTCTTTGCTTGACTCTTCTTTTCAAAACACTTCTATCTCAATAGATACATTCTCTTTATGGTTACTGTACCATATTAAAGTGGTGGAACAACATACACTGCTTTCCTGTCATACAATTATTATCTTTGCTTCTTTTCTCCTAGCTGTCTTTTCTGAACAATTGCATTTGTACCTATACTTTTTGTGTTCTCTACTAGACACAAGCCTTGACTGTTTATCTCCCAACCCAGTGGAAGTTGTGTCCTGCTTTCTGCTTCACTTCCCTCCCAACATCAATTCCCAGACAACCTCACACCCCCTACTACTAATAAAAAACTTCTTCATAAAACACTTACCCAATCAGTCATCAAAGCTGTATGTATTACCCTACTTCCATAACATCCTCATCCATAAACCACCACCACAACCCCCCATTAATCAGCCCAAACCTATTTCCCAGATCAGCAATACCAGGATCACTCTTCTGTCTGATTATTAAGACTCAGACATTATTCTCTGCCTAAAAACACCAAAGAACTCATTCAGACTATCCTCCATAATCTTTATACTCCTTCTTAAGAGTAACACTGAACCCAGCCGAGGCCCCAAAACACCCTTTCTTTGACATCAGAACTACTCCCTTCCTACACTGACTTGTGTCCTCTTCAATGCATGCAGCATTATAAACAAGCTTGACCACTTAAGTGCATTTATTTCTAAGCACAAGCTAGACATTCTATCAGTTAAAGAATCCTGGGTCAAAAAAGACTCACCCAACCTCCAGTACTTTTTAAACCAGCTACAAGTATGCCGGTTATGCCAGGCCAGGCAGATGATCAGCTGGAGGCTCTCTAAGTTTGTACAGAAATAACATAAACCCAAAGTCATTGCCCAAGGAAGCTCCTCATCAGACTCCAGATTCCAGACTCTCCTAAAATTTCCAACTCACAGACGCAAACCACAACTGATTACTACAACATGTGTACCACTCCCTGCTTCCCTAGGTAAATTCAAATCACTCATCACTAACGTCCGTAACGACTGTACCAAAAATATTAACATAAACATTCTATGTGACTTCAATCTTAATTATCTTGGCCCATCTGACATGAGTAATTTCCTAGCAGATCTAGGTCTCCTTCAGTTCATAAAAGAACCAACAAGACCTAACTTCTTATCCTTTAAACACTCAACACTTGACCTGATTATTGCAAACATACCAAACTCCATCATCAGCATAAACATTCTGCCCCCATCACTAACCAGCCACCACCCAATCACCTATATACTTGTCAACCATCCTATAAAACTGCCCCAGTATTAAATACCCTCAAAAACCAGAGTAGCACAAATATAGACAAACTAAGAACCTTTCTCACAGACCACAACTGGAACCATAATCTGTCCAACTTTCTACTCCAGTTGCAAGACAAATTCTTGCCACTTATTCACAGGCTTTATAAATACACCAAAACTGAATGGCTATCCACTCAACTCAAACATCTTAACTCTAAGGGGTAAAGTATGGCAAAAATGGAAACAGACCCCCACAACTGACAGCTGCACCTCCATTATATTCTTGCATAACTTAGTCATGATGTCCGTCACAAGGCACAAAATAAATCTCCAAACAAAGAAATAACTCTCTTACATTCCCCCAAACACTTTTGGAAAGAGGTTAACCTATTTACAGGAAGAAAATCTCATAATACCATGTTTACAAACACCATTCAGTGTGGTACAGCAAAACTTTCTCCAGAGCATTTCCTTAAAGAATTTAGTCATCTCCCATCAATAGATTCCACACCTTCCACAGATCATGTGTTGCCCATCCTGTCACTATTCACTCTCCTTTTCCATTTCAAATGCATACATCCCAAAGAAGTCTCTATTGTACTTGACAATATTTCCACACTGACACCCCTCCTGGATCTGACAACATAAACCCCTGGTTCATATATCACTGCAGAGATTATCTATTTCTTCTTGTCATCCACATGTATAATTTATGTCTCACACAAAAGATCATGCCACAGATTTGAAAAACTGCCCTAATTAAATCCCTCCCAAAGCAAACTAACCCCAAATATAGCTCTAGTTCCACCCAATATACTTCCTTCCAGTCCTGGGCAAACCTGATTGCACATTGCACTGTGCTTGTTCACTGAAATGTATTTCCACTTTCTCTACGTAATTAATCTGAGCTATTCTGTTATTCCTTATATTCATGTATTTTTTGTTTGCGAAATGTTTTGTATTTTATCCGGACTGAGTCTATAATTGGTCAGGATTGATCACTACACTGTCCTAGTAAACAAATATAAATAAATAAATATCATTCCTTGGCTATGAAAATGAAAAGTGGTAGCACATTAAGTTAGTTCGAGAATGTTTATGTAAAAGAGAAGAACTCATATGTGTAGAGTGGTTGGGGATGGGGTAGGAAGATGTGAAGGGACTCCTACCCTTACTGAAGGCAAGCAGCAGTTCATTAGTAATGAAGAGAAAGCGTATGGTTGACTACCTACAAAGTGAGTAACAGCACTGAAGCCTGCAGATAAAATGTGGGAGCAGCAGTAAAGTTAATTTCAAAAGAAAAGTAGAAAACAGGGAGTGAGGGCATTGATAATCAAAGGATATGCTGACTGTGTTATACAATTTTAAGGATTCCTACAAAAAAGTGAGAAAGTAAGTGTGAAGCTTAAACAACATTGCTAATACACCTTATTATTATCTGATACTAACTATTGCACAATAAACAGTATGAAAAAGCAGTCTAATAATTATACAAAAATAGGAACAAATTCCTGTGTGGAGGTAACAGTGGACAGCATACCAATCTAATCACATTAAAGAAACTGTTGTCCAATACTTTCAACTCATAGGAGCAAAGAAAACACAAACTAACGTCATGCTGTCCATGAAGTGTTAGGTACTTGTACTGCCTATGCCAGGCAAAAGGTCAGCATGTATAAGCCAGGTTCTATATAACTGCAGCACTATTGAGTCCATGTAATAGATGTAGTTGGTCCAAACACTAAACAAAGTAGACCTTTATCTAAGGGTCTTCTTTTTATACTGGATATTTTCAAGATGTTTCTCTCCAAAGAATATTGAAACAAAGCCAACTCAAGGATGCATACATAAAACATTAAGCTTAAGCAAGCAGGGCAGCACTGTCCACCATAAGCAGTCATTCATAATGTTCCTCTCCTTCATCATGCACTGTAAATATGACAGTCAGTTTTCAATGAGATTATCTGAAGGCAGAATCAATGGGATATTGATTGAAAATCTGGTATAAATATACCCTTTTACAAAAAATGCATACGTGTAGTAAAGTGCAGGAGCATTTTGGAAGAAGTAATAATGAAAATTATACACACCACATACTTCAACCTTGCCAAAGCTTTTGGCACAATTCCCCATTCAGGCATAATAGAAAAGCTACATAAAATGGGAATAACACACTGTCACACACTGCATTGCCAACTGGCACAGGAATTGAAGTAGGAGAAGTTACATTCACAGAGAGACCAGTCACCAGTAGAGTTTCCCGAGGGTTTTGTGCTGGGGACTGTCCTGTTTGTCATCTACTTTTCTGAAATAAAAGACAGTAAGAAAGGGCTCTGGCTAATTAAGCTAGGAACAGTCATTGAATCTTCCAATGACTTAGCCATCATGCAGGAACGTTTGTCCCAAATAAATAAATGAAGCCAAAGTCATGGACTGAAACTAAATGTCAAAAAATGCTTTATTGTATCCTTTCAGAAGTCATCTATCCCAGAGAACTACCACATTAGCAATACTCCACTAAGAGCTTACCCATTTGTTCAGGATGTGGAACTTATGTGGACAGGGACCTAACTTTTGACCAATGTGTCTGTTGCTATAAGAAACTTTATTAAGCTACTTTTACTGTAATTGTGTTCTTCATACTTTATTACCTTATTTTTGTTGTGTGCTCTTAAGTGTTCAAGTGGTTTTATTCTGGTGCATTTATTACTACTTGTTAGCCTAATTAAATTTATCTGTTATTCTAAGCATTTTTAGCTTTGGTCTTAGCACTTGTGCTTCAGGCCAGTTACTTCACATTTTTAGAAGGTTCTTGTGGACAAACCCTTATCAAAACCTTCTCTCCATAAGTCTGGCCAAGCATTCATAAAAATATGTCTGTAAATTCTCAAGACTTTCTCCTGGCAACCTAGTCAATATGGGCATACTGAGACAGTGTAGCAACTGCCTCATGTTTACTGACAACCCTCTTCTCCTAACACATAATTGTTCCACCTGCGAGAAATGCATGTACATCTGTGTCTCTCATTGACAGGGGTGACAGGCGTTGACTGAGGTGTCTTTTTGGGGATAAACTCTTGACTACGCTTGAAGGGGGCCCAGGGCCCTTAGCCTAGTAACCTCCTATGGTCCTATACTGCACTGCTTATAAACAAAGAGATTGTGTCTAGATCTAGGACTATCATTGACCCCATTACTTAGCCCTCATTAGGTCAGACATTGAATATAATGCCCCCTTTCTCATGTATCTATCCAGATACATGCAACTGTTGCAACAACTGGAATGCTTACAAAGATACCTTACTAAAAGGATACAAGGCCTAAACTACATCCCCACATGGTGTGACTTAATGCCTTGTCACTATACTTTGCATCCAACAGACTGCTAAGGGAAGTCCTGTGTCTGGCATACAAGGCATTCTCTTACACAGTATTTCCTGCACATAAGCAAGTCAAATGGCTTCAGAAATATTTGGTCTAGTTTCATAGGTTCATAGGATGATACTAGGTTATTGGCCTGCAGGCCTTTATAAGCCTAGCTAAGAATTTTCCCATGTTCCCTCAAAGTCAGCACCTGTTTCCCCTGTCCAGCATGGACACAGGTGGGATCCCAGGGGTGTATTTTCTGTTTCCCATCCAGTTGTCTAGGTTCCTCTTAAAGAGGGCTAGAAAGATACTCTGCTTGACATGGAGAGGGAGTCTATTCCACAGATGGGGGAGTCTTTCGGACACAAATCTATCCCACCAGTAAGTTCTATTAATGTCACGGACCAGGTTAAGGCCTTGTGTGTGGGTTGCGTGAGTGGAGTTTGACTTATGGGTATCCAGCAACACAATCAAGGTTGAGTCTGAGATGGCCTTGCATGCTAGACACAGGTCAACTCTGAGCAGTCTGTAAGAGACTGAGTAGAGGGACAGGGCTTTTAGCCTATCTGTATAGGATAAGTGAATCTCTGTGGTCTCTCCAGCTGCTGCATGTGCTTGGCAAGGTACATGCTGAAAGGGGCACTGTACTTGATAATGGGTCTGATAAGGGAGGAGTAAAGGGATCTTATGGCCTCCTTGTTCCTGGATGAAATACCCTTATTAATGAGGTTGCCATGTAGAAAGCCTTCCTTACAAAGGAGGCAATGTGGTGGTCAAAAGTCAGGTTGGTATCAACCTGGCTGTCCAAGTCCCTCATGACTGATTGCATGCTTAGTACGTTGTTATTAATGTGATCTCCAAACCTCTTTTACAATATCAACAGAGCGGTTTCGAGTTAGATGTATATCTCACAGAGGATACCACTGCTCTGGAATAGACTCCCCATCCACATAAAATAAAGTTCATCCCTGTTCATATTCAAGCACAGCTTGGATCTATGAATGGGAAACAGAAACTTTACCCCATGGCTGCCCCATGTACTAAAAATGGACAGAGGCAGCTCCTAAATGCTTTATCCCATGATCTTGTTAATATATAATTATTGACCATGGGCTAGCTAAGACCAATCTCTAGCCAAATGGGAAAGGTTAATTTGAGGACAAAAAGAGAAGCTGGCTAGGTTTAAAATGGACTGCAAAGGCAGCTAGTTTAGTACTTACCTATGAATGTATGAAATGATTACCTAAAATTTTAGTTAAATCAGCACTACTGCAGTGGAAACATACACAAATATCTAGTTAGAGCATCCCTGTAGGGTGCAGACCAGGGAGATTAAATGGATCTGTAACCATCCCAAGTAATTCGAATGATAAAGAAACAGAACTTATATGCAATAAAGTACTAGAAATGGCCAACCAACAGAACATTGTGAATTGGCCAATGAGCAAATGCAGAAAAGGTAAATTGCTTATTCAGAAAGGAAGCAATAGCTAAGATGAAACTTACTTAAGACATACACACAAAGGCACATGTAGATTCCCCACAGAAACACTTAATATTTTTCTATGTATAGTTTTATTAGTGTGTTTACTTTAACAATGTAATCATTTTATTTATTATTTATTCATTTATTTTACATTTGTTGACTAGGATTGTCCAACTGAGCTGAAGAGACCTTTTTCAGCGGAGGCCCGGGGAGAAAAGCTCCAACATATTATACAATTTTCATTATAAATTTGCATTAAACAGCAATGTTACTGGATTATTACAAGGCATTAAGTAGCAATACAATGTTATACAGTGTTTCATGTACTCATTCTACTCAGATTGCAAAGACAGTAGTTTCTTCCACTATATCATTTGTATCATTTGACTATATAGGTTTATCCTCCTTTCTCATCACAATTTCCTTGCAACATAGCTTTAACCACAACCCTCCTCCCTGCTTGATAATATCTGTCTTTTCCCTGTAGTATTTTAACACAGTTGTTATATTTTCCATGTCACATTCATCTCCCGTACCTTTTATATTCAACCTCCCATCTGCTTACCATCTTCATAAGATTATTTATCCTCCATCAGCCTAACCATACTTTCATCATCAAGTTTGGCATTTCTTTAAATCTCCATGTTTCAAAAACACCTTCTTTCCTGCTTTCAGCTATGCACTAACTCCTGCTGCTATCATCAGAGTTTCTGTTCCTTCCATCCATGACCATCTTTTAACTGCAGTGTCTATACCACATAAACTAAAAGCCCAAGACCCCTCCCCTTCCATTATATAAATTGCCTTCCAGTTCTCAGTGACCTAGTCTTATACTTTCTGTAATTATCTATGCCCCAACCACATATGAAACTGGTCTGCCTGTCTCTGGCCCTTCTCCAGCAGTAAGTGTGCCACATTCCCTCATGTATACTTCCTATGGCATTCTGTACCATATAAACAAAACCTCCAGTGAGTATCCCCTATGAAACCACAGGAAAAAAATATTTCTGACTAACTTCCCAATCTCTTCCAAAAAGTCATCCTGTTCTCATCTCTTAACCATTTGTAATGTCAGGACCTGCTGGAGCAAGTCCTGAAATACAGAGACTGAATGACTGAAAGAGCTGACTTACAAATACTAAGTCTGAGATGCCTTTTCTCGGAATATTTCCTTTTCTCCATGGTATGGAGATCTCAGAGTTGGTGTATATAACTTCAGGACATTGGGGGGGGGGGGGGGGGGCAGTGTTCAGCTGGGTTCCACCCACCACAAAAAGAAGTTTTAAGGAGAAGAGTGATTTTCAAGATTCAATCTTCTCCTGTGTTTTTGTTCTTTTTTTTTTCTTTTTTGGCTTGTTTTCACTTGCTATTTCCAGTGCTAACATTTCAATAGGGAGATTCTCCTGAACAAAGATTTATAATCCTTCCTATTCTGGGTTTCTGTTCTAATCCCCAATCATATGTACCCCTTCTCCTCTCCAGCTTACACTGCTGAGATTCATAATATTTTCTGTCTGCTGTTAGGACCTATTTAATTTTTCTTATTAAGCCCACGTAATAAGATAGTCACCCTAATACCCTTTCTAATTTCAAACACAGACATCATTTGTTCAAAAGCTTTGAACTCCATTGAAATGGCTGCATCCTGTTTTCTCAAAACATTTCCCACTTCACTGCCTGTGGCTGGCGTCAACTCCAAAGATATTCTTTTCCAATGCCCATGTCTCTCTTCTCACCAAGATGTTGAGTGGCTTTTTCACCCAGATCCAGCATTAGATGACCTAGGCAGTCACCAAGAGCGTACTGGCTGGGAGGGGCACTTGCTGGTCAGCGGAGTTTTATATTTGCTGTTATAATTTAAAAAAAAAAATTTACATGCTTGTTTTTTAAGGGCATGCTTCTTTAAGACCACCCTTTGCATCTGGTTGCACACACCTGTTCCTTTCCATATTCCACGAGTGCAGAATTTTGATATAAAAAAGATGTTCCTTGAGCTGCTTCCACATCGGGAATGGACAAGTAAGCATCTGCTTCCGCAGGACTGATGCAGACAACAGACAACACGAACAGACATGTAAAGTAAGTGTGTGTGTGTGTGTGTGTGTGTGTGTGTGTGTGTGTGTGTGTGTGTGTGTGTGTGTGTGTGTGTGTGTGTGTGTGTGTGTGTGTGTGTGTGTGTGTGTGTGTGTGTGTGTGTATGTGTATGTGTGTGTGCGTGTGTGTGTGTAAAATGTCCTAGTCAGGGATAGCATGTGTTAGTTAATTTATTGAAGCTCAAACCCTGTACCTTAGTCAAAGGAAACAAGAGCTTGAATCCTCTACCCCAACCACTAAGCTGCTAAAAAATTGAGTTTCAGGTGCAGTTTTCAAGGAATTCAGTTTCAGATGCATTTTTTAAAGAACTGTGAGATTCAAGGGAAGAGAAGTTTACTGCTGCTTATGCTAAGATTATTTACAATGTGCAATTGTTTTGTTTAGCAAATGCTACCACTATTTTGCTATAGAATTGAAAAGCATTGCTAGAAGCACAAGTAGCATGCTTGCTTTTGAGGAAGAAGGCTGTGGGTTCTACTCCCAAAGCACATAGATGGACTGCTGAGACTGTGTTATACTTTAAGGGGGGGGGGGGGTTGCTGCAATCCTGAGTATGTCCTCCTTTGCATGAGATGCCTAGTAACTATGAGCCTGTTATCAGTTTGCAAGACATTCCCTATTGCAATATTAGTAGCCTACCAGTTTTTTTACTGTAACCTAACAATTTATTCTTCAAAGATAGTAGGCACTGAATTTGTAGATGAGACACTGAAATATAAAGTTGCTATCAGCGACCGTTTCATTGGATACAGATCTCTTTAATATGGAATGATTCAGATGACCTTAACTTCTGCAGAGATTGTGCACATTAACTGACTTTGGTGGATTGTAATTATGGTTAAAATGTTGTGAATTGGTCAGTTTTGGTTTGTATGTTTTATTTCATTGCTTACTGGAAAAATGTTGAAAACTACAAATTTAAAACACACTCTAACAAGTGGTGCTATATTATACCAGGAGTATAATTTAATAAAATTAGGAAGGTGGTTCAAAGGAAACATGGATGTTTGCACTGTCCTAAACATGAGTACAAGGAGCCTATAATTTGAAAACAGCCACAAAGGTAAACTTTATCCGCCAATGGCCAGATGCATTTTCTTTGAATGTGGGTTTCAATGCCATTTCAATGAATTTGAGTTTCAGTGTCAGAGAAGTTCTAATGCTAGGTCCATTTTTTGGGATACTGTATTGCTTTGTTTGGCAAATGTCTATCAGGGTTTGTGTTATAAAATTTGAAATCAAAGTTTTAAATTAAATCCAAATATCTGTAAGCATTGTAGAAGTAAAGCAGAAAACAGTATGCACAGTGAGAGATTTGAGCAGTGTTTATGGTAACTTGGGAGAAATAGCTAAATAATGAGATATTGGAATGGCTCCATGTGTGTGTGTGTGTGTGTGTGTGTGTGTGTGTGTGTGTGTGTGTGCGAAGGAAGGGAGTGGAGTGCTGTGTGTGGGGGACCCCGATCCATTACCCTGCCTAGGGACCTATTTGGCCAAGATCCAGCTCTGGTTTCACCATCTCAAACCCTAACTCAGTTCTCCCTTATAATTTACAAATTACCTCAGTAGCCATGTTTCTTTTTCATTAAAATGTCATCATTAGCCTTTATTTCTCCTGTTTCCCTGTTTTACCTATATACAATCTTTATTCTTCTAATATTTAGATCTTTGTGCTGTAAATGTTTGCATTATATCTTTTAAATACTGTGAGTCTCTATACTCCTTCCTTTCTGGCGATCTGCCTTCTGAAGCTAGAAGATCTTAATCTCTTTGCTTTCATACCAATATCACTTGTTTTCTGGATCTCCTGCTATACCGCATTCATAGGATTTATGTTGACATGTCAACTGTTGTACATCACACGTGAAAATACCAGAGTTTTTGTCATCTGTAGCCTCACTTTTGGCATACTAACTGAAGGGTGTAACCCGAAAGCGCTAACACTGTGTTTTAGTATTGTATTTTAAGGACTGAGTTTTTATTAAATATTTTTGGTTTACAGCAGTGTCCTGTTGCTTTTTCGCTGTGTTTATCTCTCCAACAACCTAAGCACCTTATCCTTTACTTTTTTTCCCATTTTTCTGACATATTGATTCTGCTTTATCATATTCCTTTATGCCTGAATATTTATCACCTTCATACGAACATACTAAACATACTCTTGCAGTTTTCTCTTTACATTTTAACTACTAATAACAATTTCCCTTGGGTACAACTGTAATCCTGACTCATCACTAATCTTCCTGAAGGTTTCTATTCCTATCACTAACAACTTATCCACATTCTCCAACAGTATCAATAAGGTCATCAGCAAAACAATGCATACTCCTCTTACCTCTGAAAAGGGTGCCATCCTTCTTAACCTTTGTACAAGGCACTACTTATATTAGAAATAAAGTTGAGAAAAGTAAACATCCTTGCCTAATTCTTCTCTGCAGCATCACTTCCAACCTTCCCTCTTTAGCTCCTTACCCAAGATCTCTTATAAAGGATTTGTGCTCCTTGCAACCATCTGCTCCCCCCATGCCTTTCTTTGGCACTTCAAATAAAAGCTGCCAACTTATTCTGTAAAAATGTTTTTGTACATTCACTCCTGCTCCACCATTACCTGCCAGTCTATTTCTGTTTTGAAAAAACTCTTTTAAAACTAATCAGTCTTCCAATAATCAGATGAAAGGCACCCATTCACAGATCCTACCTGATGCCTTCAAGTTATAATTGGTAGCAGCTGCTCAACCACTTTTCTAGGATCTCAGCATTTTTTTTCAACCGCATTGTACAATGAAACTGTCCCATTATTGCTAACATCTTCTTTCTCCCAATGTCTTTATTTAAAATCATTATTGTATCTCCATGCATTAAATCTGGTAATTCTCCCTTTACCTAAATTTGAATAAACATTCCAGTTATCTGCTGTTTTATTTGCAATCCCTCTTGTAATAATCTATCAGAAAACCACCCGGTCCTCCCACTTTAATACTCTTTAAATACCAAGTCACCTGCACTACTTCTCCTACACCAGCAGCTCATTTAAAAACTTTCTACTGGCCCTGTTGGAGTATTATTCAATTGTATTCTACAAAACATGCTTTCCTACCCTAAAGTCTACTATGTTGTATCTCAGAAAGAATTCTTAAACTGCTTTAGCATCTCCCCCATCTTACAAAGAAAGTCCTCACTACTTCTTAATTCCTTAACCCAAGCATTCTGATATTTCAGCTTACAGCCTAACAAGTTTACATTAACCTCATCATTTACGTGCAACATCACTAAGCATCTAGCTACATCCATTTCCATTTTAAATCCTTCTAGTCAATTAATTGAATCTTTACATCTCTAGTAACTTCCTCTAATCTCTCCCCATGGTCTTCATATTTTCCTGACACATCCTTAATCTTTCCTTTAAAAGGTTCTCCTGACTTTCTCCTCTGATCTTGTTATGCATCTTTATGCCATGATCCTTTCTCTCCAAATGGGTCTGATCACATTCCACTCTTTAATTCCTACTCCTTCTCCTTCTTCAGTCTTGTCATCCCCTCCCCCACAACCACCTGCAACCATGCCACCTGCTTTACATCCCACTACTAACCAGGATTCCACCTTCACCTTACTTATATCTCCATCTCTGAATTCCACCATGGTTTCACCAGTCTTTGGTCAGAGAACTCTCTCAGCTGCTCATGCATTCTCTATATCCCAACACTCTATTTGTCGGTGTTAGTGGCTCAGCAGGTAATACACTTGCCTTTGGTGCTTGGAGATAAAAAGGCTGTGGGTTCTAATCCTCCTAGTACAGGTGATTAGGTTAATTGTCAAACTGCTGACATTTCAGTGCAACATGAGAGGTGGGGCTTCACTCCTGAGTGTGCTGTCCTTCATTCAGTGCAGCACGAGAGGCGGGGCTTCACTCCTGAGTGTGCTGTCCCTCAGATAGGATGCTAAACTGAGGTTCAATTTGCTTGAGTTAGTAATAGTTCAGGTGGAAGTAAAAGATCCCTTGGCACCTATTAAAAAGAGTAGGGAAAGTATCCCAATGTCCTGGTCCTTGCGTCTCACTTAAAAGTGGAACAAGCCTAGTTGGACTAACCTGGTCAGCAAAAGATAGGTAGGTAAAATAAAATCTGCTATCTTATCTATCTTTCTATATATATATATATATATATATATATATATATATATATATATATATATATTTATAGCTATCTATCTATCTAGCCTAATGTCTACCCTATTCACTTGTCTGTCCTTGTCTCCATAGAAGGTATTCCCCTTATATTTCCCTGAAAGCGTCTAAATATCCAGCACTTATATTTTCATCATTCCCACCTAAGAGACTCCTGACCTGCTACACTAAATTCCCACTAAGCATACATATAATCTGTCTGTGCCCAACACTGATTACACGGAAATTCTTTCCAACATTGTCCATTCACCTTCATCGGGGATAAGACTGATACAATGTATCCACTTTTTCATCATCTCATTCTTATCCTCTTTAAAGACATGGCAACTATTTGATTGAGTGGGACTCATAATGCATAGTAATGTGATGTATAGACTGAATGACCAAAAATTATTACGTACACACACCAATTCTGAGATTGTTATTTCACAGAATATCCCCTTTTCTCAATAGAATGTCGATCTTAGAGTTGGTATATGTACGTTTGTAGGGAAGTACAGATTGAAAAAACAAGTTTAAAGGAGAAAAGCAGTCAATAACAAAACATAGCAGGTCTTACATCAATCTCTATTATAATGCCCAATGTACTGAGCTTTCAGTCTTATGTATCTATAATCACTGTATTAACGTCCTATGCCAGCACAATCCTTCATCACTAATTCATTGACTGTCAATGTCTGAAAATTAAAGTCTGATTAAAAGATGTTTGAAAAAAATGGTACCATCAAAAAAACAATGGCACTAACACAAAAATGTCTATATTCCCCTATGTCCACATAATGCATGCTTGCTGGTATTTATCTAGTCATTGTCCATAGCTTCTCTACAATTTCTCACACACCTCATCTCTTTGAACTACTTCCACTACGCATCCTTTTCTGCTCCTCAGATTCTTCAAGTGTTAATTTCTCACATGAACAGCAAAAACAAGAAGATGAAACAACACGGATGTCGTTGGTACTTCATTATATATGATAATATGACAATGTTAAGCCCATTCGTTAGTGTAATACACCTGCATCTCCTCACTGGGTTAGCTATTCAGCTGATTAACCTTCATCCATCTGTTTATCATGCTCTTCTTTTTCTACCCTTATTTAATATTTCATCTGGATGTTTTCTAGCCAATGCTTCTCTTTCCTCAGCTTCATCATAGATTTCAGCCATATTCATATCTCCTCATGTCCATCTGACTTGCTGCTTGTCCTTTAATGGGGAGCATTCTCTGTCCAGTATGCTCACACTATTCAGTTCCCTTATCAGTTCTCTTCCTGCCATTTTTTTACTCTTGTCAGCTGCTAAAGTACTACTTATCATCACTGAGGTTTATTATTACATCTTCTCTAGACCCCAACTCACACCACCTCATTACATATTATTTCAATCCCACTTCCCTATTAGGGGAACTGGTCCATCACTTTTGCCTCTCTTCTTTTCTCAGGTTCTAGATTGTGGGTGATATTTGCTTTTGCCTCACATATGTGTTTGGAGCAAACCCTCCAAAAACTTCATCATCTACTTTGACCACTATAAATCCTTTCCCAGTGCTTGCTGTCACACTATTAACTCTTTACACATGTAGCTATACAATTTTACTACTGAATTGCTCAGATTACTAGCCATTATTGCTTCCCCACTCTTTGTGCCCAATCTCCTTAAGAGTCCAAACATGACCCTTCTCCTATTGTTTCCTTAAACCAGCATTCCATGAAAGAAATGTGGTGCTCACTTTCTGTTCATTCTGTTGTCACAGTTACTCAGATATCTGCTCATCAATTTCTGCTTTTGATATCTTCACATTTTGCATCAATGCTCTGCATTATCTCTTTGATCTCACTTTTCAAATATATGACACACTATGTTAATATTTTGACACTTGCTCACAAAAGTGATGTTGCTTCCTGGGAAATGACCATTTATTTCCTACCTTCCCACAACTCTGATCCCAATAATCACATCTTGACAGATAGTATATGGTTGTGGTTTGCAGTTTCATTAATTTGAATTCCAACGTGCAACCTTTGTACTCACAGACGTAAGGCAGCCACAGTCCTTATTCTTTAACTGCTTCCCGGATGCACTTCTCAATGTCCAAGCCACCTTATAAGCTCTCTGCTCTCCCAAACCAATGTGTCTGCAAGTGAAGCTTTAATCCGCAGTGATTATCTTGACTTTGAGTTCACCAGCACCACTGTAAACTACAGACTATAAATGCAAAATAAGATATTGCTTCATTTCTTTTTCTGATTCCCTTTACTGTTTTCATGATTGTCCATCAAATTTTCTTTTCCTGTCACTACACTTCAGTCGTAAAGTTTGTCCATTTCTAATTATATCTACTTTCCTTTCTTGTGTGTTTTATTTCTATATGATTGTATCTGTCCATATGTAATTACTGTTTAAGCACACTGACAAACTTCCATTTGCTCCGTGTTGCCATTAAATGAATGTATGGCAACAGAAAATGACACTTGAACATTAGAACAAATGTGTTTCTGTGGTCAACTGTTTCATTTTGAGGAAGTGTCAGATGACTAAACAAAATATCTCTGTTAAAAGGAGGGTAACTGAAAATAATCTTGTACCTTGCAGTAAATGAGTAAAACTAGTATGTATTTAGCCTACAGTATGACAACTTCTACAATCATTTATGTGAGTGAAATGCAACTTCAGAAGTACCAACATTTTGCACATTTTATACACATCTTACAGAATAAAATGACACTGAAAATGTTGGCTTTTGTGAGCCATGCTACTGCTTTCTCTGACCCACAAACAAAATAGGCTATAAAGAAAAACCCTGCTCCAGGAGCAGATGATACTCCAGTAGGGATGTCTTGATTTCTTTTTCTTCTACTCCTAGTTGGGGTAGTAATACAGTCAGTCCACAGAAGGAAATCAGAGCTTGAAAGAGGGGATGTGATAACAGTTGCTGGTCACTCTGGAAAGGTGAGATGGGAACAAACATGACTAAATAAATACACTGCAATGATTACAGTTTAAAGAATCCTCAAGTTGTGTTAATTTACCATTTGGTAGAGAATTTCAGGCTCCAGAATACTCAAGGTGCCAGATTTCAAAAGAGCTGCTGTCCGTGTAAGCCAACCCTGATTCTCAAAGACATGCTGTCAGTGTAAGTGACTTACTTTGGTGTATAGCCATTCTGTAAAGAGTATGAAGCACAAAACACTCCACCGGATCCACGACTGGTAAAATTTAATAGTGTAGACACACAGATATACATAAACATTAAAAACAGGTACGTTTTCGTCACCAACTTCTTCAGATAAGCTAAACACACCACCACCTTCATTTAAATATTATTTCACAGTTAACCCCACCCAATGAAAGCTTACAATGACTCACAGTTCCTAATTGATTAATTAAGTACAAGTTACTGCAACCTTCAAACTTCCCTGTCACAATCCCACTTGATGCTGATATAAAGTGCAATGTGCATAACAATTATAAATGAATCGATGTATATCAAATAAATATCAAATACATACATGTATAAACCATATAAATCCACATATATATAACAAATTTATACATTTATACCATTTGAGTTGTATACCTTACTTTAGTTAAATATACATAGTAAAAAACTTATAAATGAATAGCACCATCTAGTGGACAATCATAAAAACTTCTTTTTTATATAAAAAACTTTTCTCTCTCTAAAACCTTATATAAAACTTTTTATATAAAACCATTTATCAAATAAAAGTTATTTTTCATTCCTTTGTAATATATATTCAACCAGTTCAAGCCCTATCTATAACTTAGCAGATCTAAGCTTTAATACAGGCATAATAGAGATAATATCATTTAAACCAGATTTTTTACATGCTTCCAATACTACTTGCCAATACAGCTCTCTGTATTCAACCCTTGTTTCCTATGGTCCACCTCTCGGGTCAATAGCTACGGTCTTTAGAACAAAGAATCCAAGTTCAGCTCCCTTACATACACAGGTATGCTTATATAGGGCATTATTTTCATGTTTCATTTTTATATCATAGAGGTGTTCGTATAACCTCTGTTTGAGTTTTCTCTCACTCTTCCCTATATAGAATGACTCACATATTTTACAAATCGCTAAATATATAATTCCTTTGGTGTTACAGTTCACAAAAGAATTCAAGCATAACTTCTTGTTACGAGATTTTAAATATATTGAGGCTCCTGTTAACAAATGGGAGCAGTAATTGCAACTACCACATTTAAATAAACCTTTTCTGCTATTCCTAGTGTCCTTCACTTCTTCCTATTTGAGTGCCCATCTCTAACAAATTCTTAATATTTTTACCTTTTCGGTGTGTGTACTTTATTTCTTTATAAAAAGTATAATCCAAATCTGATATCTTGGCAACATTCAACCATTCGTTTTCTATAACCTTTCTAACCAGACCAGCTTGTCCATCATATGTGAGTGTAATACCTGAACTGTAGTTATCGCCGTCGTTATCTACTGCATCATTTAATGCATGAATCAAGTCTAATACCTGAACTGTAGTTATCGCCGTTGTTATCTACTGCATCATTTAATGCATAAATAGAGTCTAATTTTCCGAGTATAGGGGCAAACCTGGTTTTTCTTCCCTCTATTACCTCTAGGCTGATTTGTGTCAGCAGGTCCTTTGGATAACCCCTATCAAGAAATAATTTTATAACATATCTAACTTCTTCTTTAAATGTCTCATCTTCAGATGTCATCCTACTTGCCCGCACCAGTTGTCCCTTTACAACACCTTTCTTCTGGTGTGGCAGGTGAGAACTGACGTAGTGCAAGTAGGAATTGGAAAATGTCTCCTTACAGTGAATTTTAGATATAAAATTTCCACCAACTTTCTGTATATTGACATCAAA
Organism: Protopterus annectens; assembly: GCF_019279795.1. Lineage (NCBI taxonomy): Eukaryota > Metazoa > Chordata > Ceratodontiformes > Protopteridae > Protopterus > Protopterus annectens. The sequence continues at coordinate 939,494,195 of NC_056741.1, forward strand.
ATAGTTAATTTGTTCTTTATTAAATCCATAAGTGAAACTTAAAAAAGAGGTTGAACCATTAATGTAATCAAAAAATTCTTTGAATTTATCTTCTGTACTAGTCCATAGGATACACGTATCATCCAGAAATCTCCCATAGTATTTCTAGTGCTGGTAAAAATGAGAATTTAATACAAAATTCTCTTCCCAATATGCCATAATTAAATTCGCATATGTGGGGGCGCAATGTGAGCCCATGGCTAATCCAAACATTTGTTTATAATATTCACCTTCAAAAAAGATGAAGTTGTTCCTTAAAATCTTGCCCATTAGTACAAGAATAGTTCTAAATTCATTGAACTTGATACCTTTATAACCTACCAACATCTCTTCAAACCATTTCAGCCCCAGTTCATGTGGTATACATGTAAAAAGATCAACCACATCCAAAGTTACAAAACTTAAATCTTCACTAAATTTTGAACTGTCTAGTCTCATCAAAAGATCCCATGAATCATTTAAAATGTTTTTATTACCTTTGACTAGGTCTTTAATCTTTTTATCCACATATTTAGCTAGTGGTGCAGTAACAGAACCCTCTGACTATACTATCGGTCTCAGAGGAGTGTTGTTTAAATTTTTGTGCACTTTGGGTATACCAAATATTGTTGGTACCCTAGACTTTTCCACATATAAAAAATTATATGTATCCAAATTAATCAAACCTTCCAATAATAAATCATTTAGAATCACTTAAATTTTCTTATAAACAATATTCACTTTGTTTATAGATACTCTATTGTATTTACAATACTATGGGAGATTTCTGGATGATACGTGTATCCTATGGACTAGTACAGAAGATAAATTCAAAGAATTTTTTGATTACATTAATGGTTCAACCTCTTTTTTAAGTTTCACTTATGAATTTAATAAAGAACAAATTAACTATTTAGATGTCAATATACAGAAAGTTAGTAGAAATTTTATATCTAAAATTCACCGTAAGGAGACATTTTCCAATTCCTACTTGCACTACACCAGTTCTCACCCGCCACACCAGAAGAAAGGTGTTGTAAAGGGACAACTGGTGCAGGCAAGTAGGATGACATCTGAAGTTGAGACATTTAAAGAAGAAGTTAGATACATTATAAAATGATTTCTTGACAGGGGCTATCCAAAGGACCTGCTGACACAAATCATCCTAGAGGTAATAGAGGGAAGAAAAAACAGGTTTGCCCCTATACTCGGAAAATTAGACTCTATTTATGCATTAAATGATGCAGTAGATAATGACGACGATAACTACAGTTCAGGTATTAGACTTGATTCATGCATTAAATGATGCAGTAGATAACGACGGTGATAACTACATTTCAGGTATTAGACTTGATTCATGCATTAAATGATGCAGTAGATAACGACAGAGATAACTACAGTTCAGGTATTAGACTTGATTCATGCATTAAATGATGCAGTAGATAATGAATGATGCAGTAGATAATGACGGATATAACTACAGTTCAAACTACAGTTCAGGTATTAGACTTGATTCATGCATTAAATGATGCAGTAGATAACGACAGAGATAACTACAGTTCAGGTATTAGACTTGATTCATGCATTAAATGATGCAGTAGATAATGACGGCGATAACTACAGTTCAGGTATTAGACTTGATTCATGCATTAAATGATGCAGTAGATAATGACGGCGATAACTACAGTTCAGGTATTAGACTTGATTCATGCATTAAATGATGCAGTAGATAATGATGGCGATAACTACAGTTCAGGTATTAGACTTGATTCATGCATTAAATGATGCAGTAGATAACGACGGCGATAACTACAGTTCAGGTATTAGACTTGATTCATGCATTAAATGATGCAGTAGATAACGACAGAGATAACTACAGTTCAGGTATTAGACTTGATTCATGCATTAAATGATGCAGTAGATAACGACGGAGATAACTACAGTTCAGGTATTAGACTTGATTCATGCATTAAATGATGCAGTAGATAACGATGGCGATAATTACAGTTCAGGTATTAGACTTGATTCATGCATTAAATGATGCAGTAGATAATGACGGCGATAACTACAGTTCAGGTATTAGACTTGATTCATGCATTAAATGATGCAGTAGATAATGACGGCGATAACTACAGTTCAGGTATTAGACTTGATTCATGCATTAAATGATGCAGTACATAACGATGGCGATAACTACAGTTCAGGTATTAGACTTGATTCATGCATTAAATGATGCAGTAGATAACGATGGCGATAACTACAGTTCAGGTATTAGACTTGATTCATGCATTAAATGATGCAGTAGATAACGATGGCGATAATTACAGTTCAGGTATTAGACTTGATTCATGCATTAAATGATGCAGTAGATAACGACAGAGATAACTACAGTTCAGGTATTAGACTTGATTCATGCATTAAATGATGCAGTAGATAATGACGGCGATAACTACAGTCCAGGTATTAGACTTGATTCATGCATTAAATGATGCAGTAGATAATGACGGCGATAACTACAGTTCAGGTATTAGACTTGATTCATGCATTAAATGATGCAGTAGATAATGACGGCGATAACTACAGTTCAGGTATTAGACTTGATTCATGCATTAAATGATGCAGTAGATAACGACGGCGATAACTACAGTTCAGGTATTAGACTTGATTCATGCATTAAATGATGCAGTAGATAACGACAGAGATAACTACAGTTCAGGTATTAGACTTGATTCATGCATTAAATGATGCAGTAGATAACGACGGAGATAACTACAGTTCAGGTATTAGACTTGATTCATGCATTAAATGATGCAGTAGATAACGATGGCGATAATTACAGTTCAGGTATTAGACTTGATTCATGCATTAAATGATGCAGTAGATAATGACGGCGATAACTACAGTTCAGGTATTAGACTTGATTCATGCATTAAATGATGCAGTAGATAATGACGGCGATAACTACAGTTCAGGTATTAGACTTGATTCATGCATTAAATGATGCAGTACATAACGATGGCGATAACTACAGTTCAGGTATTAGACTTGATTCATGCATTAAATGATGCAGTAGATAGCGATGGCGATAACTACAGTTCAGGTATTAGACTTGATTCATGCATTAAATGATGCAGTAGATAACGATGGCGATAATTACAGTTCAGGTATTAGACTTGATTCATGCATTAAATGATGCAGTAGATAATGACGGCGATAACTACAGTTCAGGTATTAGACTTGATTCATGCATTAAATGATGCAGTAGATAACGACAGAGATAACTACAGTTCAGGTATTAGACTTGATTCATGCATTAAATGATGCAGTAGATAATGACGGCGATAACTACAGTTCAGGTATTAGACTTGATTCATGCATTAAATGATGCAGTAGATAACGATGGCGATAACTACAGTTCAGGTATTAGACTTGATTCATGCATTAAATGATGCAGTAGGTAACGATGGCGATAACTACAGTTCAGGTATTAGACTTGATTCATGCATTAAATGATGCAGTAGATAACGATGGCGATAACTACAGTTCAGGTATTAGACTTGATTCATGCATTAAATGATGCAGTACATAACGATGGCGATAACTACAGTTCAGGTATTAGACTTGATTCATGCATTAAATGATGCAGTAGATAACGATGGCGATAACTACAGTTCAGGTATTACACTCACATATGATGGACAAGCTGGTCTGGTTAGAAAGGTTATAGAAAACGAATGGTTGAATTTTGCCAAGATATCAGATTTGGATTATATTTTTGATAAAGAAATAAAGTACACATACCGAAAAGGTAAAAATATTAAGAATTTGTTAGAGATGGGCACTCAAATAGGAAGAAGTGAAGGACACTAGGAATAGCAGAAAAGGTTTATTTAAATGTGGTAGTTGCAATTACTGCTCCCATTTGTTAACAGGAGACTCAGTATATTTAAAATCTCGTAACAAGAAGTTACACTTGAATTCTTTTGTGAATTGTAATACCAAAGGAATTATATATTTAGCGATTTGTAAAATATATGAGTCATTTTGCATAGGGAAGAGTGAGAGAAAACTCAAACAGAGGTTATACAAACACCTCTATGATATAAAATGATTCATGAAAATAATGCTCTATATAAGCATACCTGTGTATGTAAGGGAGCTGAATTTGGATTCTTTGTTCTAGAGACCGTAGCTATTGACCCGAGAAGTGGACGATGGGAAACAAAGGTTAAATACAGAGAGCTGTATTGGCAAGTAGTATTGGAAGCATGTAAAAAATCTGGTTAAATGATATTATCTCTATTATGCCTGTATTGAAGCTTAGATCTGCTAAGTTATAGATAGGGCTTGGACTGTTTGAATATATCTTACAAAGGAATGTAAAAAAATTTTTATTTGATAAATGGTTTTATATAAAAAAATTTATAAAAGGTTTTAGAGAGAGAAACTTTTTATATATAAAAAAGAAGTTTTTATGATTGTCCACTAGATGGTGATATTCATTTATAAGTTTTTTACTATGTATATTTTACTAAAGTAAGGTATACAACTCAAATGGTATAAATGTATAAATTTGTTATATATAAGTGGATTTATATGGTTTATACATGTATGTATTTGATATTTATTTGATATACATCAATTCATTTATAATTGTTATGCACATTGCACTTTATATCAGCATCAAGTGGGATTGTGACAGGGAAGTTTGAAGGTTGCAGTAACTTGTATTTAATTAATTCTGTAAAGAGGCAGGTAAATGCTAATAAATCATTATATATAATCTGCTCCTATATCCCTCCAGGCAACAACATTAACACTCTTGTAACTGTCCTTAATTGGCTCTCCACATCCTTTCCAAAAGAAACCATACTCCTTGGTGACTTTAACATTGACTGGAACTGTTTTAACTCTTCCCAGCCTAACACTCATATAAACCTATATGGCTTCAATCAAACCATTACCACCCCTACCAGAACCCATAAACCTAGCAACAAGCAAACCACCTTAGACTGGATTCTAATTAACAGTAATCCCCTTTCCTATAAATCAGGTATACTTCCTGATGATATTAGTGACCATTCTCTTATCTTCATTACCAGACAAAAAACCCTCATACTTAACCACACAATCTATAGAACTATCCGTAACAAAAAACACCTCAACCAACCTAGCTTTCAAGACAAACTTAAAGCTTGCAATTGGTCACCCCTTAAATGCCTACCACTTGACAAAGCAGTCTCTTACTTTAATAATACATTTCTACAAATCCTAGAACACCATGCCCCCTCTCGGACAGTCAGAACTAAGAGCAAACCTGCACCTTGGCTCACTAGGAGACAAGACAAAAAATCCTTCAAAGAATACAAATTTGGTCTAAATGGAGAAATACTAAAAGCCCAACTGATCATTAAATCTTTAGACAGTTGAGAAATGCTACAAAAAATCAGTAGTCCAAGATAAAAAGAACCACTACCATGAGCTCCAACACACCCAACATAAAAACCCTCAAAAATTTTGTTTAGGTATAAATAGCCTACTCCACCCAGGCCAGTCCAAAACTCCAACCCCAGCTAATTTGACTCCAGATTCTCCCTGCCACATTGCCAACTCCTTTAATAAATTCTTTGTGGACTCAGTCCAATCATTAGCATATACCTTATCACCAGCCAGCATCTCCAACACACTCTCACAAACCATTTTACCTCCTCCCCAATAATTACAGCCTGTTCCAACCTCTCTCATCCATGCCCAGCTTCAAAAACTAAAACCATGTACCCCCTCAACTGACTTCCTTCCAGCTGAATTTCTGCAAATGGCAGCTGGAGTACTTGCTTACCCTATCTTTATCTTAATTAATAGGACCATCACAGAATGCACTATACCAACTCTTTGGAAGGTCTCATACATTATACCTCTACATAAGGGAGGAAGCTCAACTGAACTCTCTAATTTCTGTCCCATAGCTCTACTTTCTCCTTTAGCTAAAATCATGGAGAGATGCATTTACCGGCAACTTCTCGATCATCTCCTCCAAAATAATCTTTTAGCCAACTGCCAGCATGGTTTTAGGCCATTTCATAGTACTACTACTGCACCACTATCATTTTCTGACTCAATTAATAAAAATAGAAACAACTTACTCACCTCTGCCCTCTTTCTAGACCTCTCAAAAGCCTTTGATATGGTGAATCATCACTTAATGATAGATATACTTACTTCACTTTCAGTTGACACTCAGGCAGTCAAATGGTTTGAATCCTATCTTAGAAATAGACAACAGGCAGTCGTCTGGGACAACAGCCTATCCACTCTACTCCCTATCTCGCAGGGAGTCCCACAAGGCTCTATCTTGGGGCCCCTCCTCTTTTCTATTTTTATCAATGACCTGAAAACATCCCTACCTCAAACCACCTGTATTCAATATGACGACAACTCGACCCTAATCTGCGCAGCAACATCTTCTGCTGAACTTCAGTCTAATACCCAAAAAGTATTTACCTTAGTTAAAAACTGGTTCTCCAAATGCTGTCTCCTCCTTAACCCAAAAAAAAAACAAACTTCTACTGTTTACCCCTACCCAAAAGTCTCCCTCTATTGATTTCACAATTACATCAAATAATGGCACTGTAATTGTACCAGACTCAACTACTAAACTTTTAGGCATAACAATTGACCATAACCTCAACTTTGACTCACATATAAACTCAACCATCAAATCAGTGAATAGAAAACTGGGATTCCTCTATAGGCTAAAACCATTCCTAACACCCATAGCCAGGACTACTATTGCCCAAACTCACCTAATTTCCACGCTTCTCTATGCCTCCCCAATTTTTACAAATCTGTCTGAAAATAATCAAAATAAGCTGGCCACATCTTACAATAACATTGCCAGATTTGCCACTGGGTCCTCATTCCGTACTCACCATTGTCAAAATCTACGTAAACTAGGATGGTTGGAACTGCAAAACCAGCTTCTTTTTCAACCACTAACCATCACCCACAAAATCTTGCATCATCCTACAAATACTCCCATTCTCTGTAACTTGATCAATCCCTATAAAAATCTAAGTATCCTACGCTCAGCCAATAAATTACTAGCCGCAACCCTAAAATCCAATAACAAATCAGGTGATTCTCTATTTACTAACACCATTGGAATCCATTGGAATAAACTTTCAAGTAATCTTATATCCCTTCATCTACTCCTCTGTTCAAAGCATTTAAAAGTCTTCCTTAATTCACAATGGCTGTGCCCATGCACTAATCCTGGCTGAAACTCTTTTTGTCACAACTAACCTTTCTAGTTTACTAAGTTTTCTGCTTTAAACTCTGTTGTCAAAAGTGTCTATTTTGTCTTGTACCTATTATGCTATATACCTAGTTATATGTCCTTCCCTCACTGCTGTTTCTTTTGTTATGTAATGTAAATAAGCCTAACTCGTAGGTTTTTTTTTTTTTGTTACCATGTATAACCAATTGTTGATTAGTATCCCCTTATGTCTATAGTTACTTATGTATATTAGTTGTACCCAGCTGCTGTGGAGCTTTTCTCCCCGGGACTCTACTGAAAATGGACATATATCCAGCTAGACTAGCCCAGTCAACAAATGTAAAATCAAAAAAAAAATAAAATAAAATAAAAATAATCAATTAGGAACTGTGAGTCATTGTAAGCTTCCATTGGGTGGGGTTAACTGTGAAATAATATTTAAATGAAGGTGGTGGTGTGTTTCGATTATCTGACGAAGTTGGTGACAAAACCGTACCTGTTTTTAACGTTTATGTATCTGTGTGTCTACACTATTAAATTTTACCAGTCGTGGATCCGGTGCAGTGTTTTGTGCTTCATACTAATTGATTACTAGTTTTCCTAGCACTTCATTCCTGTTTTTTCTGTCATTCTGTAAAGAGGCTTAAACTGGGGACCAGATTCCAAAAGATCTGCTCTTAGTCTGCTCACACTTAGACTAAGAGCAAGTCTTTTGGGATCGGGCTCAAGCATATGATAATCTCTCCTCCTGAATCTTGCCTATCTGTCAACAAGAGAAATGTCATTTGATAAGAACACTTAACAAAAAGTAGATCCTCTACAATCCCTATAATCTAAATTGAAAAGCACTTGAACATTCTTATATTTTTGTTCCTCAAAATTTTTTTTATTTTTTAAATACAGTTGAATAAAGTCCATAGTATTTGTATATAACATCTTAAAAACTATGTACACTATTTACATCAGCCTAACACTATAACAGAGCTCAATATATACAATTAATTTATAGGTATAACAATCCAGTTATCAGAGTGCATCTGTTCAGTTATTGTAAAGTGCCAATCGATGATAAGACATTTTTCCATGGATTGTTAATAAATGGCTTGGGATGAATCCTTAATTCTTTAATTTTAATTTCCAACAATGCTGTGGCCTTCAGTAGGTTGTAGAAGTCTTCCAAAGTTGGTTTTGTTCTTCTTTCGGCTTTTCCCGGTTAGGGGTCGCCACAGCAGAACTCTGGTCCGGTAATGATTGGCAGTAGATTTTTTACGGGTGCCGAGGTGCCAGCTCGACGCCCAACCTTCAACAAAGGCACACTCATTCTACGCATGTCTTTTGAATGCCACTCGACAACAGGGAGGACATGCAGACAACACACATAAGGCACTCCCGCCGAAAATCGAACGGCTGAACTTCTTGCTGTGAGGCAACAATGCTACCGCTGCACCACCATGGCTTAGAAGTATAATAAGAAGATGGAATACAAACACAATACCAACTTTAGAAGTCTTCCAACGTTGGTATTGTGTTTGTATTCCATCTTCTTGTTATACACTTCCTTGAGAGTGCAAGTATAGTCCATACTAGATTCATATTTGACCCATTCAAATGAGGACCTTTGTTCACATTTAATAATGCACGAGCTTTAGTTAAATAAAATGATTCATTAAATAAGGTTTGTAGAAAGTTATTAATACCATTCCAAAATGGCTTAATTTTAACACAGTCGAAAAAAAATGTGATTCTAATCTGCATTGCGTATTTGCTCACACTTCCAACATATTCCCTTTGTGGAAGAATTAATTTTTGTATCTGAAGTTAACAATGCTCTGTGCAAGCATTTCCAATTAAAAACTTTCCAGTATTGTGTAAAGGATGTATGTTTTACTGATACTAAAATATTTGATTCAATTTCTTCAGTTAGCTCTAATGCGTGTCTTTTTGTTATATAATTCCAATATGAGGATTTGGGTGTTGTTTTATAATTTATCAATATCTTGTAAACTTTTGAAATACTATTTCCCATGTCATAATCATTATATATGATTTCATATAGGTAATTCGTAAGTTTAGGTATGTCTTTAAATGAACATTTTTCTATTTGATTCCTGAACTGCATGACCACAGTCAGTATGGGAAGTTTAAATACCCTTATAGGTTGTTCTTGTTTTGCCCATGATTGTGCTTCAGGGGAACTGGTGTATTTAAATAAGTATGGATTGCAGTGGGGGGTGGGGGGTTGAAGGTTGCATGGGGGTTTGCAACCCTGCAAAAAGCACTTTTTAGTGTTGCCATCTGAAGGTTTGGTAGGTGTGTTTCTTAATGAGTTCAAATCTATAAGACGGCAGAAAAAAAAAATTCAGGCAACTCTCTGTTTACTAATTCAATATATAATAATGCAAAATGCAGAGCAGCCACAACTATATCAATCTCAAAATGCATAATATAGCAATAAAACATCAATAACAAAATAAGAAAATGCTTAAGAAGAGAGAAAATAATTAGCTAAGTAAAACACAGGAAAAAAAGTAAATACATGTCACACAACACATGTAAAATACAGATGTACAGAAAAATTATTAATATACAAGTAACACAGTTTACACACACACACACACACACACACACACACACACACACACACACAATATATATATATATATATATATATATATATATATATATATATATATATGGGTCTACTTGATATGGCCGACATTTCAGAATGTCGAAAACCATATGGTTTGAAATGTCGACCATACCAAAAAAAAAAAAAAAAAAAAAAAACACAACAACATCTTACCTTCACATTACACCCCTCCCACCCTCCCAGAACTTAAATATACCAACTTAAATATACCAACTCTGAGATCGCACTACAGTACGGAAGTTGGAAATGTTTCCATTCTACACTGTTTGGAGATGCCAGTTCCACATGGTTGATATTTGGAATGTCAATCATATGGTCTTGGCCATATGGTCTTTGACATTCTGAAATGTCGGCCATGTGAAGGGGACCTGTATATGTAAATATATGGGTCTACTTCACTTCACCTAAAACTCATTTGACCGACATTCATTTCAGAGAGACCAAATCACCTAAAGTTCACTTCACCTAAAACCTATTTCACCGACACTCATTTCATTAACATTTAGTAGTGTCAGTGTGTAGATTACTGTAAGGCAATTAAAAGGTATATGTCCTTTTCCCCACTGTAGTGCAATCCTGGAGTATATATAGTTTGGGGATGTGTGGAGGGCACAGCCTTCCCATCTAGTTTGGTTTTATATTGTCCAGTTTCTGTTAAGAGGGTAAGGAAGTAGTGTTTAAGTATTGGAAAGAGTTACTCATTGGTGTTCTAAGTGTGCATGTCTATGGTTTAAAGTGTAGTAGTTTGAAATTCAGCATTATCAGCTGTCTGTGAAATGGGTTTTAGGTGAAGTGAACTTTAGGTGATTTGGTCTCACTGAAATGAATGTCAGTCAAATGAGTTTTAGGCAGTGGCAGCTGGTGACGTCAAATCAAAGGGGGGCTGCAGGAGACACTGGAATGGCTGTGGCCAATTGGAAGGGTTGAGGCCAACTAGAAAGGGATGGAGCTATTCTTTAAACTGCAAGAACTGGAACTTTAAACACGCTGCCCTGGCTGCCAAATCGTCATTACGAGAGTCCAATCAAGACAAAATGAAGTGTAGAAGAAAACAAATATTTCAGTGTATTGGCTACATGACAGCTTACTTAATAGCTAGATGGAAACAAAAAAAAGTTATAAGGCATGAAAAAATAAATTACTTTTTAAATACATTACTGGAATGCCAGTCAAAATCAAGTATAAAAAAAACAGCACTCAACTCAAACCACTTCTTCTTGCACTGCAGTTCTAATTATAATTTATATTCAGCTTTATAAAAGTACCAAGTATCATGCTGAATGTAACAATCTCTGTGATACCCCCACTTGTAAATATGTTTGTTATCCAAAAAAGACCTGCTGCCTGACAATAACAACTCTCTACTTGTTTCATGGGGAAAACATGATCAAAGTAAACAGAAAACAAGAAACAAGCTCAAGATAAATTGCTTAAAGGATTACTGCACAGGTTATAGACCACACATGATAGATTGGCATTCTGTTTAGTTTATGGGTAAAGCCTGCAAAAATGACTGCAATTCTCCAAGAAATACAATGAGCTTCTTAAAATATTGTAATCCTGTCCTTTATTACAAATACTGTCATATGCACTTCAATACCTAAGGCTTATACATTATATAGTTATGTAAGTATTCTCTGCAAGGCAACAACAAAAAGGCTTTCAGTGTTGGTAGTTCTTTAACAGTAGGCTTATTAAAGCTTACTTGCATCTTACAATCTCAGATAAGCTTACCTGATGCTCATTAAAGTATTGCTATTTAAACACAGAGCAACAGGCACTTTCTGAACAATAAGAAGCATACATCAACAGTATAAAAATATGACAGAAAACCAGAACATTCTGCAAAATCAAGGATAGATGAAA